>NC_140947.1:138081897-138336897 GCF_014529385.1 Adiantum capillus-veneris
GGGATGGGTGGTGGAAAACAGAGGAGGAGAGGGAGGTCGATGAATATAATCAATCAAAGTCCAACGGCTGCATAGTCTTAGCGAGGATTGATTGTCATTCATGATGATGAAGATGAATGAGATGGAGGATGACGAACTCGAAGATGATGAAGGCAATGCATCCATAGACGCCAATTCGTTTCTCTCTTTATTGATTTAGGAGCCATGGGCTTAGAATTGGGTGATGCTTCATGTAGAGATCTTTTGGAAGATGATTCGTAAACAGTTTGCAATTATGAAGTTTTTTGGTCGTGTGTAATCCATTCAGCTCTCTCTCCCCCTCTTCCTCTCTTTAGATTTGAGAATATGCTCAATTATGTTAATCAATATGCTCAATTATGTGGAATCTTGTATCCCCCGCCTCCTTCTCCCCCCCCTCTCTCTCTCACTCTCTCTCTCTCTCTCTCTCTCTCTCTCTCTCTCTCTTCTCTCTCTCTCTCTTCTTTTTTAACTTTGAAAATTATATACAATATTCTTTAATTTTGAGAGAGAAGGAAACACCAAAATTTGGGGGGAGGCGGGGAAGGGGTTAAGCCAGAATTTGAAAGTTTAGGCGCTAAATTTGGTTGTCGAATATAACAACGATAATACGTGCGGTAATAACAACGGTAACAAACGCGGTCATAACAACAAAAACAGTCATGGTAATATTTTAAACAAAAAAAAAAACCTCCACCCTCTTCTCTCTTGTTTCTCTACTTGAATTTGCACATTCTCTCTACAAAACGCGATAAAAAAGCACGGTAAACACTTGGAGATTTTCATAGTGATACTTACAACCGCAAATATCTCGTAGATACACAAGCACGTGCGCTCCATTCCAGGAGGGATGCTTGGCGTTGTCGTGTAGCTCTTGCCGAGGCTAGCACAATGGTGTTGTTGAATCTCCAATGCAATGAGCAAGCAGGGAGTAGCATCACGATGAAGCTCACGCTCTCTCTCTTACTCTCTCACACACAGTTGACCGCAGCTTAAAACTTAGATTATGATAAAGTGTTCTTACAAAAGTGACCTAGGTACCTTATATACTAAGGCTACCTTAGGTTAACCAAAAATAGAGTTTGAGGGGTCAAAAGGCTTGGTATTTACAATCTGGAAGTGTCAGACTTTTGCAGCTAGACTACCTACTTATTACAAATGATGTTTTATAACATAATCCGCAGTATTTCATAACCCTCAAAGAATAAGGCTTTGTTGAGTTATGTCGTGTTGTTGACCCAACGGTCAACACTCCCACCCCTCTATATTATGTCGGCCTTGACATGACCTCGTTGTCGATTTCGGTGCGGTCTTTGTTGTCATTTTGCTGATGTAAAGAAAGTATAGGCTGTAGCCTTTGCACTAGCTCATCCTGTTCGTCCAATCAAGTGTACATAGTTTTCACATGATTCAGGATAATCATAATTGATGACAAACATCTGCCAATTTTGTGTCTTACTCATTTTCAAAAATAACTTCTACAATCTGTAGAAGTGATTGATTTGGCTTTCTGGCTAAACCTTCAACTTCTTGAGGCCAAGTTGCACTCCAATATGCAAAGTCTGTCTGTTAGGGCAAATCTGGGAGATAATTTTGCTGATTTAAGGTTCAAAACGCATGTCCAGCATTCGACCCATCTCATCAAGGACAATATATGTAACCTTGTGAAGGTCGGTTTTGTCTATCATTTGTGTTTACTTATTTGTTGGTGACTCCTGTGTTCGTGCATCAAGGTGACCCAAGTCACATTTGCCACTATTAGCTTTTGTGTGTTGTGTAAATCATTATACTGCCTCTACTTGATACATGACTTAATTAAAGCCCGACAAACCCCAGTTAATTCCCCATGTTAGTAACTTGCTCTGAAAAGGGCTTATCCGACGTCATTCGTGATAGATGAACATATATGAGCTATCATTGTTCATTTGTGCCCAAACTTCATATACATGATGTACAGGGTATGTAGATGGCTATCATGGCTTCAAATTTGAAAACCTTGCAGCTTTGGCTAGGGGTTAGACTTTTTTTTTTGAAAAACCTTAGCTTGTACTCTCTATGCATAGCCTCTTGACAAAGTTACGCTTGATTTGGACTTGTATTTGGCACTTTTCTAGATGTCAATCCTAAGAATGCATGACTGATGGGCATCACTGGCACCATCTATCATCCAATCACATGTAGAACCAATGATAATGAACAAAATTTGGCTTGATTTTGGTTGCTCTTGCCGACATCTATCACAATAGATGATTGAAATGTCATCTTTGCCCCTTTTGTTTTTGTCAGTATTGTTAGTCGCTTCTGTTTGTTAGGATTCATTACATCACATACAAGATAGAAGAATTCTAGTGTAAAGATCTACTTCCTATATACGGCCTTGTAGTCACATGAAGTGGCTGATAAGCAATTTTGCACTTGATGGGGCTTTTGTTTAGTCGCATCACCAACTTTCTTTGTCTTTGAAGGCGATCCTCATGAAGTTTTGTCTTTTCCTTTTACCTTCTTCTCTTTGTACTATCTAGGGATCTCTTCAGTATTTTCTTCACCTGGATTATGGAATTTTAAATATTTTCATGTTTTTTCTTAAAATCACAAAAATAACAATATAAACATCAACTCGACTAAAAAAAAAAATTAAGTTAATAGAAATCTAAATGCTATGTACATTGTACACTGTACACATGTCCCTAGGGGCTCATATATGTCTTTTGTCCTTGTAATCCTCTTGCAACTCTGCTATGAGGGCAATTTCATCAAAAATTCAGTGCAATTCACAAAACATTTCCCTCTAATATTCATAATACTAGGTCTATTTAGAATGCCTCCCCCCCTCCTATTTGGAGTCCTCCTTGACGACATGGTATCGCCAAGGGTACGTGCTATGCTCGGGCAATCAAAAATTGTGCCTATGCAGGCCTTGTAATGTAGCCCTATTATGCATACACAGTCAATGCATGGAAAAATCTATGATGTGAAGATGTGGGTATAAGCAATTTTCTTATGGGCATTTGCTGGCGACGCTTCCTATTCTAAGCAATGTACTGGTCTTTGAAGCTCTTATGTCGTTTTCTTGATTGAAGATTGTAGAGATTTTTTGAAGGCTTACTTATCTATTTGATGCTTCTTTGGGATCCATTTTAGCCTTGTGGTTGGTTGTCCTATTTGGAATTGTTCCTAGAGTGGGTTTTCTTCTAATTGTACTATAATTGTAGGAGGAATTGAAAGAGTTCATGCGGCGATGCAGTGAAAATATGTTTATTGGTTCCCTTTGGGACCCACTTCTTTGTGATTACTAGATGCTTCGTTGATGCTACTCATTTCGAAACCCATACTTGTCCCTCGTTTGTTTGTGTTTGAAGAGTCTTCTTTGATCCACCTTGTCGTTGTGTGAGTCTTCAGTGGTCTTTGATTTAGCTCTTGTACTCTTGATTGAGGACGAGATTCAAACTTCAAGAGTTGACAATTTAACTGTTTTTGAATCCAAATGAACTCGTGACATCTTTGTGCTTAAATCAACTTCTTTGAAACCCAAATCTGATATGCAAAAGCTTGAGACTTTCGGATTTTATTAGATGTTCTTGTAGGCTTCGAGTGTTTTTCTTTTGGCTTTGGATCTTGTGATTTTTCATCAAAGATTTTTATCTTTTTGATCCATACCTATTTTTGGCCAATCTGGCTCTTTGGTATCCAGATTTGTCAAACTTTTTGGTTCTGACTTGTTGTTCTTTGCTTCTGGCCTTCTTTGGTTGTTACAAAAGTCGCTATTGATAGTGATGACCTGAGTTTCTGGTAGGGAATGTCATACAAATCATCAATGTCACTCCTATCCTCAACAAAATTACATTCTAGAACATTCCCTTTGTGATTTGGCTCGTAATGGAAAGTTACTGTTTGTTTTCTCTTGGATTGCTATTTTTGAGATGACTTTGGTATCCACTTGATTAGAGAATTGGTAGCTCGTTGACATCGATGTGTTCTTCTTGACTAAGTCTTTTCTTCAAGTATGGGAGCCACGTTTGAGGGTACTTGTTGCAGTTGCGTTTCGACCAAGGATTTTGGAATCCACTTCTGATGCACTTCATTCCTGTAGTAGTGACATTGGTTCCTGGGTTTTTGATCTGGACAATCATAAAACCGTGCATTCGTTAAATTCATTCATGTCACCTACTGGGTCATCAGGATTTTGGTTGTTTGCATCTTCTTGAAGCTCCAAGTTTTCTACGAAGTCGTAGAACTCGTCTTCTTCTCTGTCTTCATTTTCCTGGATCACACTTACTGCAAAGTAAGGAATGACATCATAGCCATTTTCATCACAAAACTTCGTTGTTGGATCGTCTTGAATAGCGTACACATCAAGAGTAGCCAAGATGTGTTCCCATTCAAGTGGCTCTAATGCTTCCTCAAGAAAGGGTCCTAGGATGTAATCCGTATCTTCAATTGCCCTCTCTAGGATGCCTTCTTCTCGCTTTAAGCTTCCACATTGCAAAGCTCCACACATCCATAGTTCTTTAGGCTTACCCAACCATGTTGGAAGTTTTGATCCTTCTACAATAGTGGAATCAAACTCCTCCATAGGTGTTCTCGTCACATCCTGTAACTATGGTCCTTAAGATTTATTTTTGTCATAGTTTTCATATGTCTCAGCTAGATATGGGCATATCCCCAATCTTGGACCATTTTCAATTGTCTCATGTAATGGTCTTCCTAGAATGATATCATAGTTGTTCTTCTTGCCAAAGTCAACAATAGCAAAGGTTTGCTCATATTCAATGCCACAAGAAGTAACAACTGCTTTTTCTAACAGTCCTCGTTGTCTGTCTACAAGATGCAATTTCATCGTAGTAGCCCTCGTTGTTGGTTTTCCCATTTTTTCCAAACCTCTTTTGTTGCGATGGCAACACCAGCTCTTTTGCCAAGGTTTGCCATGGTTTTTACAACTTGGAATTTCATGAGAAGAGTGGGTGTTCCCATCTTCTCCCTCATAATACTCTCCAACCTTGTTTAACGGCACTAGTCTAGTATTTAGTTGAGGTATTTCAAGATCTTTGATCCCTTCCTCGATTTGAGTCATTGGTTTTGTTACACCAAATTTCTCTAGGCATTTTTCCACATTAGCTTACATGTTTGTTCATATTCTGAGCAACTCGGCTGACGTTATTGTACAGGTGACTGGTGTTGACAAAATGTCTATCAATCCTTTTGAATCTATGACCTTGTTGGGAGACAGTCTCTGTGATGGAACTGCAACAACCTCTAACTTGGCCTCGTACTCTCCTGTATAGGATGGTAGTGTTCTTAACAAATGGGGTTGGATGTCCATAGACTGTACAGATCCTTTGTCTCCCCAATACGATTCCACTTCTAGATTCATTTGAGATCCAGCCTCAAATTCCTCTATTAGTGGAAGAGACACTCCTCTTCCATCGTCCGTTTGGTTTACTTGTCTACTTATCCTTCATTGACCTCGCTGACTTGTTTCCTCAATTCATCGAGACCAGCTATTTCTTTACAACTGTCAGGTATAGCTATGTGAAATCCCTCCTAATAGTTATACATGGTATATCAACACTATCCTCGGCTCTAGTGCTGGGTCCTTGAGCTTTTTTCCATGCTCATGACTTCAATCTAGCTCTTTTCATTCCTGGTTTGGTGGGACAAGGATCACATCCTCACTTTTTTCAACTTGTGGTTCTAGTAAAGCTTGGGCTTTTTGAATCATTTTCTTACACATTTCAAACCTATCCTTATTGGATGCTTCCATCATCGGCATGTGTCTCATTTCTATAGGCATTCTAGAACCTAGCAGTAGAGTTTGTTGTCCTAAGGCCGCAGTTGTTGCCTTGAAACTCCTATTGGACCTGGCACATTCCACGTAACATATCTGGGTGGAGTAGATGCTACTAGAACAGGTTGTGCATACCTCTCCCTAGAATATCCCATGCCATAGTAACACTCTTCTCCATTTTCTCTCAATTTAGCACCACGTAAGCTCCTTTGAGTTAGAATTTTACAAGAGGAGCTAACCTCTTGACCATTTCATTGATAAACTTTTCTTGATCGACAGGTGTCGTTGGTTTTGCAATGGACTCACTCATCTGTGAATCACTATGCTGAGAGGATGTGTCATCCTCTTGACTCTTACAATTGTTTTCTTTCTATTTCTCACAATTATCCACCAGATAAAGAGCTTCTTTGATCAATTTTTTTAACATCAAACTCCTTATCATATGCAAATCCTTTTTAAAACCGCATGTCTCATTCCCTGGATAAAGATCAGCATTAACCATGCTTGCGTAGGAAGCTCCACTCTTGGACAGAACTTGACATATCTCTTGATCTGTAATGCCGCTTTGTGTACTGATTCATCCTATTTATATTTGAATCTGTGGATTTGTGAGACAGTATTGTGAGCTATGCCTTTCTGCGAGGGTTCTTCTATGAATTCCTAAAACAGCTCGTCTAGAGTCTCAAAATCACATCTTTCCACTGAGTCAAACCATGTAGACACGTTATCTACCAAAGTCAATCCAAATCCCACAAACTGTGTTGTAAAATCCAAAATATCCTCTAATTTGATTACTCTTTTGAAAGCCGCTACGTGATCTCTCGGATCTTTATCTCCGGTGTATTTCTTGTTTACACATTTTTGGATCTGGGATGGTCTAACTCATCGATTGTCTACAAGTCTAACCACAGACTCTCCCAATCCTTCTCTTGCTTTAGGTCTTCTACTATGCCTAGTTTCTTCTTCAAAGGGATTAGTCGTTCTGTTGGAGATTGGTCCTTTAAGAAGATTCACTTGAGGAGGCATGTTAGCCATCTCTGCGATCACTTCATCTCTCGTTATGGCTCTAGAAGGGAATCCAGGTGTCTCCCTTTTTGGAATCCTTGTAGGAATTCTCATGTTTGGTGGAGGTTGTTGTGGTCCTTCATTGACCAAATATCCAGCTATTTCTAAATGCACTCCATGGATTTGTGCTTTCTACAGCTCTGTATTCTTGTCCATACTTGTCAACAACTATAAACTTCGACTGATAGTCTACTCCGTATGTATAGTCATATAAGAGCTCGTAATCTGTCAACTCTTCTAGGTATGGCTCTGAGCACCTATATTGGTTGACCTTACTGTCGTCAACGTATCTATACAATACTTTACTCCTATGGTTTGTTATCCACAATCTTTCAACAAGATTGGTTTTGATCAACTGCAAATTTGGAAGATCCATTATGGGTGGATACTCCTCTATTGCTGGGATCGTAAAGCTTGTATAAGCTGAGTTTGACTCTAAAGAGAACATGATCTCTGGGATTAACAACTCTTGCTTGATGTAACTATGTCCAAAACCGCGACCATTTTCTCAAAATTATCACTTTTGGACAATCCTAACTTGCGGATGCATTTTGAGGCCTTAAATCACATTCCGTGTCCTTTTGATGTGTCATCACATCTAGGCTGGGGATATTTGTTTTTTTGGCTACATTAGAGCTTGAGTGGTCTCTATGAGCCGTTTGCACATTTCTAATCTCTTTGTTTCAAATTCAGGATGTGGGTATGTCAATAATCTTTGATCCAAAGCATGGTTGGTCTTCAATCTTGCCTCTTAGGCTTGCAACAAAGCCTCTAAGGGTTCTAGAAATTTTTCCACTAAGATTGAACCTCTTAATGAAATTTTGAAAGATTCCGCACTTTCTACCTTTTCCTTGTTTTCCTTTTTGTGTTTAACATGTTCCCTCGTCTATTGCAGCTCTATCTCCAAGGAAATCTTCTCCTTTAGCCTTTTAGCTTTCATTTTGTGTCTCTTCGCTTTCCATGATTTTTTTGAGTCCTAATCGTTAAATTTTCAAACTCACTTTGACCTGGCAGAACTTTGCCTTGTCCTCGATCATCATGTTTCTTGTGGCTTATTGAGCTTGAGCTCTAGTTACCACACTGAAAGGAGTTGTTGGCTCAATTTTAGATGAATCACTTGAACAAGGCAAAACTCTAATGACATTCATCGTCACTTTTCCTTTGTTTTAAGGATTGTTGGGGCAATTTGGAAGTACATGATCTATCCCACAACCCTCACAAAACCCAAAAATCTTTGTTTGCTCACCCCTTCTGTGGAAAATATTGTGCCCAATGATTACCTCCACATTCATAGAAAGGACCTTTCAGTTGAGTGGCTTGTTGTGCCGCCATTGGATGTCATGTACTAGGAGGATATCCTCCAGGTTTGTAGTTCTAATTTGCTATGAAGACGAGCATATTCTCATCCATTGTATAATGATTTTTTGTTGGTTGAGCAATGTATAGATTTACACATTATGTTGGATATATGCTAGCTACACAAAAAAATTGTAAAGGGACAACACTATGGAAAATCAAGATGTTCTTCTTGATTTAATTGAGCCTCCTACTTAACCGTGTTTTGGTCAAATGGACAATTGGATCCATAAACAATGCCACAATGGAAAAAATTAGTATTCTTATGAAGATATCACCACTTTTGTTTTTGAGGATGAAACTGATTCTCCAAGGGGGAATAATGTTAGGCCTAGGGTAAGACCGAACATGCCAAGGACCAAGACAAACAAATGGGTCCTATAAATAGCATGTCAAAGGGCCTATATAGAGCATATTTGGGTGGTTATTTGCATGTACTAGTCCCCTCTATTTCAGATACTTCTGGTTTGAGTCGCCATCTTCATCCAGTGAATTTTCCTTCTCCATGTAGAGACTCTCACAAAGTGTATATAGGGTAATGAAGGGGCACCTCATGTCACAGGCTATGCAAGAAACCATGGATAATAAAGCAGCATAACTTGAAGAGATTTTGCAACCTATAGAACAACACTGTTTGGTGCCACATCACAACATTGAAAATTATGTTTTTCAAGTAAATGAAAGGTCATTGTTAAAGTTGAGGGACAAGGAGGTGGTGGTCAAAGCAACCAAAATTGCCTTTGATGCAAAAATAATTCAGCACGTCATTGAGATGTTCAATGTTGATACATGGGTAGTCAACATAATGGTAGATTGGTTGTGGCAGCCTTGTCTCATGTGCTAAGCTTGCCATTTTCTTCAAAACCTCAGCCGTGTTTAGCTAATGAGGTGAGCACATGCCTAAAAGAGAATGACCCAGAAAAGAAGAAACAAAAAGGGGAAGGACAAGGTATTCCGATCTCACCATTGGAATATTGACCAACATATAGATTTGGACCTGAAGTAATCAGTTTGAAGAATAACCCTAATTACGTCTCAGAGAATATTTTTAGTATGTTGCTAGCCAAAATCTAGAACCCTTAGGGGGTCATTAATCTAAGCTCAATCCTAAATAATAGTGTCATGCTTCACAAAAATAAGGTAAAAACCAAAATTTGTTTCAATCTTGTTATGCATGGCAATTCTTGTACTGGGCCACTTGCATTCCCCCACATGTCAATGCAACTATGGCTTGGGGGAAAGCTAGAGACCAAGCGATTGTTACTAATGAGAGTACTAAGTGGGATACCTAGGAAGGAAAAACAAGAGAGCTGGATCTAGTGGCAATTGGAGAAAAAGGACTACAAAATAATCAAAAGTAGGAAGATCAGAACCAACCACCAAGAAATAGAAGAATACATTGAATCTCTTAGAACATATGAAGGTTTTTTTGTAAAAAAAGGATTAGCAACTAGTACTCTAAATACATTCCAACCAAACGTTGGTTGGATCTAAGGGTCTTTTCTAGACAAAGAAATCAAACTTTGAGGTTTACCATCAAACACCCAATGTAAACAAGAATAGATTAGGGCCAGGTCTACAAAAATTCAATAAAACACACAAAACATTTCCCTCTAATATTCATATATTAGGTACGCATTTAGAATGCCTCCCCCCCTCCTATTTGGAGTCCTCCTAGATGACAGGGTATCGCCAAGGGTATGTGCTGTGCGCTCGTGCAATAAAACAAAGTGTCTATGCAGTCCTTGTAATGTGTCCCTATTATGCATATACAGTCAATGCATGGAAAAGATTTATGATGTGCAAGATGTGGGTATAAGAAATTTTCTTATTGCATTTTTTGGTAGGGTTTCCTACTCTAAGCAATGTGATGATCTTTGAAGCTCCCATGTTGTTTGCTTGATTGAAGGTTAGAGAGAGATTTGGACTCTCTCTTTGGTTGCCTTTGGTTTTTCTTCTTGAGCTTTTCCTGTGCATTCACTTCATTTCTTGATCTGTACACCATATGCAACATGCAATGGTGAATTGAAATACTTGCTTTTTTTAACTATACTGTAACTGTAGGAGGAATTGAAAGAATTCAAGCGGCGGCGTGGTGACAACAGTTTTATTGGTTTCCTTTGGAACCCACTTTGTCATTACTAGGTGTCTCGTTGATGTTGTTTAATTGGGAGTCCATACTTGTCCCTGCTTTGTTTGTGTTTGAAGAAACTTCTTTGGGATCCACCTTGTCTTTGTGTAAGTTAGCAGCGGTCTTTGCTTCAACCCTTGTATGCTTGGTTGAGGACGAGATTCAAACTTTGGGAGTTGATGCTCTAACAGTTTTGGAATCCAAATAAACTCCTAACATCTTGAATCAACTTCTTTGGAACCCAAATCTGAGTTGTGAATGCTTGCTAATTTGTAAAATTTTTAGCTATTCTTGCAAGCTTCGACTGTTTTTCTTTTGGCATTGGATCTTGTGATTTTTTATCAGAGATCTTCATTTTCCTGATTCATACCTATTTTTGGTTGAGCGCTCTTTGATATCCAGATTTGTCTAATTGTTTGGTTTTGACTTGTTGTTCTTTTCTTTTGGCCTTCCTTGTTTATTACGGGAGTCGTTAGTGAGGGTGATGATCCGAGTTCCTGGCAGGGGATGTCAAAATAATCATAAATATTGCTACTATCCTTCGCAAGGTTGATATCTGGCAGTTTCTCCTGGTAAAGTTACTATTTGTTTGCTCTTGGACTGTTGTGTCTGGAATGACTTTCCTAGCCAATTGATTAGTGAGCTGTAAGCTTTTTGACATGGTTGTCTTTGTTTTGGTTGAGGCTTTTCTTCCTGTATAGTAGCCACATATGAAGATGCTTCTTGCAGTTGCATCACCATGAGAGATTTTGGAATCCACTTTGATACACTTTATTCTTGTAGCGGTAACATTGGCTCCTAGATCTTTGATCTAAACAATCATAAAAAACCGTGCATTTGTTAAAGTGTCTTTTGTGTCACCTGCTAGGTCATCTGTATTTTTGTTGTTGGCATCTTCTTGAATCTCCAAGTTCTCTACAGAGTCATAGAACTTGTCTTCTTCTTCATCGTCATTTCCTTGGACTACACTCACTGCAAAGTAAGGAACAACATCATAGCCATGTTGATCACAAAACTTTGTTGCTGGACCGTCTTAAATATCATACACATCCTGAGTAGCCAAGATGTGTTCCCATTCAAGTGGCTCTAAAGTTTCCTCAAGAAACGGTTATGGGATATAATCCTTATCTTCAATTTCTCTTTCTAGGATGCATTCCTCTCGCTTCAAGCTTCCACATTGCAAAGCTCCACACATCCACAATCCTTTAGACTTACCCAACCATGATGGAAGTTTTAATTCTGCTACAGTAGCAGAATCAGACTATTCTAGAGGGGTTCGGTTTATGTCCTTGTAACTATGGTCCTTAAGATTTATCCTTGTTGTGGTTTCCATGTGTCTAAGATATATATGGTTGCATCCCCAATCTTAAACAATTTTCAATTGTCTCATGAATGGTCTTCGTAGAATGATATCATGATTGTTCTTCTTGCCAAAGTCAACAACAACAAACGTATGCTCATATTCAATGCCACACGAAGTAACAATTGATTTTTCTAGAAGTCCTAGGGGCTTTTTGTGTGTCCGTCTGCAAGCTGCAGTTTCATCCTAATAACCTTCACTGCTGGTTTTCCCCATTTTTTCAAGACCTCTTTTGTTGCGATGGCAGCCCTAGCTCCCTTATCAAGGTTCACCATGGTTTTTACACCTTGGAATTCCACAAGAAGAATGGTGTTCCCATATTCTCCCTCATAGTACTCTCCGAACTTGTTTAACGACACTGGCCTAGTGTTTAGTCAAGGCATTTATAGCTTTTTGATCCCTTCCTCAATTTGAGTCATTGGTTTTTTTACACCAAATTTCTCAAGGCATTTTCCCACAGTAGCCCACATGTTTGGCTGTATTCTGAACAACTTGGCTGACGTTATCGTACAGGTGATCGATGTCAACAAAATGTCTATCAGCCCTTGTGAATTGATGACCTTGTTGGAAGACAGTCTCTATGATGGGATTGCAACAACATCTGACTTGGCCTTGTACTCTCCCGTATAGGATGGTAGTATTCTTAGCAAATGGGGTTGATTGTCCATAGACTGTAAAAATCCTTTGTCTCCCCAATACGATTCCACTTCTAGATTCATTTGAAATCCACTCTCAATTTCCTCTATTGGTGGAAGAAACACTCCTCTCCCATCATCGATGTGGTTTACTCGTCTGCTTAGCTCACTCGCTTCATTGGCCTCTCTGACTTGTTTTCACAATTTGTCAAGGCCATCTATTTCTTTGCAACTCTCAAGTATATCTATGTGAAATTCCTTGGAAGAGTTAATCGTTGTATTCAACACTATCCTTGGCTCTAGGTCCTTGAGCTTTGGCCCATGCTCATGATTGGAATCTGACTCTTTTTTTTCCTGGCTTGGTGGACTTACTGGTGTAGGTGGGACAGGGATCACATCCTTAAGTTTTCCAATTGGTGGTTCTAATAAAGCTTGGGCTGTTTGAATCATTTTCTTACACATTTCAAGCCTACGATTTTCTAGTTTTGCATAGGAATATGTCATCCACCTTTGTTCTTGGGTTTGGCTATTTTTGAGCCACCACTTCATAGGCTTTCAAAAGAGCATCTAGTGGCTCATTAACCTTCTTGACCAATAATGATCCTCTTGAACTAACACTTCTTGGTTTCTCCTCTGTGGATGGTTCTTCTGAAGGTTGAGACATCTGCTTAAGAGAAGGTGCAACTATCTCCTCATATTATCTTATCTTCTCTTTAACTTGGGTAAGCTAGTCAGCTAGGCATTTCTACTCTGGTTCCCTACATGATTTCATCCTAGCCTCTCTAGCTCTCTAGCTATTTTGTTTGCCCTTGGTTTTCTGACTAGGTGCATTGGTCTTTGGTTCACCCATCTCGGGACTGACGTCAATTTCTATTTTCTGTATCTGTTGGTTCCATCAGCTTCTTTTTTAGCTTGTGCTCTTGTTTGTGTTGCATTTATACGCTTCTATCGAAAAAATTATACGTATAAGCCATTATACGCCGAAATCCCATATAATCACGGTATAGCTGTTTTATTTTCTTTTTGATCAAAAAATATCTTATATAAGAAACTGTCGCCAACTTCGATCGAAAGCAGTCCTAGAGCTTCAGCCAACTTTGATCAAAAGCAGTGCCAAAGATTGAGGAGGATTTTGGGACAACTAGAGCTTAAGGTAATATTTCCAACTTGTCCTGCTCTTTTCTAGCTTGTTTTTGTGTGTTGTGCCAAACTCGTGTGGTGCAGTTGTTTTACTCTCACCACAAACGTTGGCTTGGAGGTTATAGGCCACTTCATGATGTGTAGCCATCCGGCTCACTCCAGAAGTGTGTAGAAATTAGTCACTTTTCTTGTGATGTGTAGCCACTTGGCTCACTGCAGAGAAGGGTTTTAGGACAGACTTAGATTCTCACTTATGTGGTGCATTGTCTATCTCTCACCACATGGCTGAGTTTAGGGTTTAGTGGTTGACTCCTGGTGTGCAATAGGCATGATGCTACACCTCTCACTTCAAAGTGGCCTATAGGTTGCTCAATTTTAGATCAACTCAAATTATCGTTTGTTTCACGTACACACAAGAGTTCTGTTCATCAAACAGAGATTGGAGAGATGCATAGTTTATGCCCTTTTCATCTTTCTGTGATGCACTGGCTACTCTTGTGTTTCAAACTCCAAAGACACGTCATTGTTCATCACCAGATGACTTGGTGTTGTCTTGGATGTAAATACATACGCATTTGGTCTGCATCTGAGATTGTTAAGTTGTCTGCTCATGTTTGTGTTGTGAGTTCCACACACTTCATCAAGGATTGGATTAAGTCACATCATTGTTCTTACTACATAGAAGTATGAGGGATACGTTTGTTTACCTAAGAGTGGAGAGATGCATACCTATGCCCTCTTCATCTCAGCATGACACGCCTTGTACTTTTTAATCCGTAGATATGTCACTCATCAATAGATGACTTGGTGTTGTCTTGGATGTAAATATGTATGATGTTTGACCACAATCCAAGATTTCTAAATTGTTTGCTGATAGTTGTGTTGTGCGTTCCACACACTTCATTAGGGATTAGATTGATTAAACTATCAATCAACATAACAACAACGTCCAGGACTTGTGTTGAGTGTACATCACACCAGCTAGGTTGTTCACATTCATGCTCCGATCATTTACGTGTATTATGTATCACACATAATAGGGTCCAGTTCTTGTGATGAGTGTACCTCACACTCCTAGCCTGTTCACCTCTCTCCATGTCTCTCTTTGTGTATTCTCCTCTCCATTGTACAATGTACTATGCAATCATAATATATCATCGTTTGCTATGAATTAAGTCAAATTATGTATGGAATATGGATTAACACACTACAAGAGGCTATTCATATTAGCGACGCTCACACAGCGACGCTAAAAAAAAAATCCCGGCGTCGCTATGAGCGTCGCAAATTTCTTTGTAAATTTGCGACGCTCATAGCGACGCCGACTGGGCTAAAAAAATAACAGAGAGCGCCCAAAAACTCAGATCTCAGATCTGAGTTTTTCGGCGCCCTCAAGCAAGGAGCAGGTAACGCTCTCCCTCTCTCTCTCTCTCTCTCTCTCTCTCTCTCTTTCTTCTCCACACACACACACACACACACACGAGGAGAGGAAGGAGAGCCAGGTATGCTCCTTCCCTCTCCTCACTCTCATGTTCCCTTCCCCTCTTTCTCTCTCCCTCTCTCTCTCTCTCTCTCACACACACACACACATACACACACACACACACACAGAGTGTTTTTGAGAGAGAGAGAGAGAGAGAGAGAGAGAGAGAGAGAGAGAGAGAGAGAGAGTACAAACATAAACAAAAACACACACACACATACATAAACAAAGAATGCACACACACATTGAAAGAGGAAAAGAGAGAGAGAGCATGCATAAACAAAAAACGCACGCATTGAGAGAGGAAAAGAGAGAGAGAACATGCATAAACAAAAAACGCACACATTGAGAGAGGAAAAGAGAGAGAAAACATGCATACGATCCAAAAAAACGCACACACATTGAGAGAGAAAGAGAGAGAAAGTAATTTAACATCGTAGAAAACTAATTAAAATTAAAAGACCTAAAGATCTAGCCGACGAGGAGTTGAACTCAAGACCTATTATTCAAGAGGGAAATGGCATAACCAATCTATCATACTTGGCATGGGTGATAGAAAGGTTATACCATTTATCTCTTTTTATTGGCACACACATCCACATACGCGCACACACACAAGAAGAAGAGAGTTATAACGTCGTAGGAAACTATCCTAAAAGACGTTAAAGATTAGGTTAGATGTAGACTTACGTTAAATTAGATTTAGGTTTATTTAAGTTAAATTAGATTAGATTTAGGTTTATTTTTAATTAGATTTACGTTTATTTACGCTAGATTTAGATTTACGTTATATTAGATTAGATTTAGGTCTCCATAGACTGCGATGCCTGCATGAAGCGGGTGAAGAAAGCCCTCAATGGAATATAGGGTATTGCTGCCTTCACTCATGGTGGGCTCCGTCGATCCAAAAGTACTGGTGAAATGTCTTCAGAAGATATGGAAGAAGGTGGATCTTCAGGGCGGCAAGAGTCACTACATCCCCGACACAATGACCATCTAGACAACCTCTAGTCATTCAACAACAACTTCAAAGTTGGTAACAAGAGCAAGAACGGTCTAAAGGGCCAATTGCTGTCGTCAGATGTGGATGGAGATGAGGCAGCGTCACCGCCGGAAGTTAACTCTCACATCTTTAGTGATGAGAATGCCAACTCTTGCCGAGTTATGTGAAAAATTATGTGTTAAATCAGTTTTAAGGTTCTTATAATCCCTGTTAGTTTAGTTCTTTGTTTTTAATATAACATAATTTACGTTAGATTTAGATTTATGTTATATTAGATTAGACTTAGGTTTATTTAGGTTTACCCACCCACACACACACACACACACACACACACACACACACACACACACACACACACAAGAAGAAGAGAGTTTTAACGTTGTAGGAAACTATCCCAAAAGACGTTAAAGATTAGGTTAGATGTAGACTTACGTTAAATTAGATTTAGGTTTATTTTTAGTTAGATTTACGTTTATTTAGATTTACGCTTATTTACGTTAGATCGAGTCCATGCAAGAATTACTTACGGTTTAGGGTTTAGAGTTAGACGAACAGTGAAAATATCTACTGTGAAAAGATGTTAAGATGCTGTGAAGTGCTACAGCTAGAGAAGAGGCAAAGGGGTTTTGTCCACTACATGCAGTATCATGTAGACGTGGGTCTGTAGATTTCTTGTACCCACAAATATAGGTATTGACCAATAAAGACGAGATTATAACCCGGTGGTTCTGATCTCCGTGCACCTCTAGACCGAGGTGGGCGGGGATTGGACATGACTAGAGAATGTGAGGTAAAGAGAGAGAGAGAGAGATAAGACGAAGAATGCCAATAGAATATTAAATTTGTTGTCCAGGTTATAAGATTTTTATCCTCATTATGAGTAGTGACGAGGATGTGGGACCGTCCAACCGAAACACCTATCTCTCAATGAGGGTCTTATGTCCTTGTAATCAATGCAAGCATGCTGTGCGACGGACAAGACGTGTTTCTTTTCAGCACGTTCGCGAATTTGGCAAGTTCGATCCATCTATTATAGATCGAGTTGTTGCCAATTATAACTCGTCGGACTCTGACGCTGGCCAACAAGCAGCAATCTTGCAACCCAATAGACGTGTTCGCAGGCGCTTTGGTCAAGCAGCATATGTGAGGCCACAAGATGTAGCCTCTGACAGCTCGGGGGATGATCATGCAGAGCACATTCCCAACGAGGCAATGTTTGAGCCCGAGATTGATGAAATGATCGAGACGATCATGGATTCAGAAAGGCTTATCTATGATGATATGAAAGTGTCTAGATTGAAAGCACTCCTGGTTCTTCTCAACATGCAGGCAAAGTTTGGATGGAGTGACACTAGCGTCACAGCGCTTTTTAGGTGATCTATTACAATTAGTTTACTTTAATAAAACTCTAAATGTATAATGATCTGATAGATTTTTACATGACTGTATCGTATTTTTATGTTGTGTAGATTGCTTAAAGAGCACATACTACCAGCTGACAATGTGATGCCAGATTCCTGAGATGAAGCAAGAAAGATTTTGCGAAACTTGGGGATGGATTACAATTCTATCCACGCTTATCCTAATGACTGCATTCTTTTCAGAGGGGAATACATAGACATGGAGAAGTGTCCGAAATGTGGTTCCGAAAGATATCGAGTAGATCTCCACGGGACAAAAATTCCACAAAAGGTTTTGCGACATTTTCCTCTGCTTCCTCGCATCAAGCATTTCTTCGAATGTAAGTCCATGGCCGCCCTAGCATCATGGCATGAGGAGAATAAATCTTCGGATGGTGTGCTACGAATTCCTGCAGATTGCACAGCCTGGAAACATATAGATGGAACATGGTCGGATTTTACCAGGGAAGCTCGAAATTTGCGCTTAGGCCTGGCTATGGATGGCGTAAATCCATTTGGTCAAAGATCAACATCTTACAATGTATGGCCCATTGTCATCGTCAACTACAACATTCCCCCGTGGTTGACTACGAAGAAGGGGCACCTATGGCTAAGCTTGATTGTGCCAGGGCGATATAAAGTGGGGAATATGGATGTGTATCTTCGTCCACTATTGGAAGAGCTACAACAATTGTGGATTGGCATAGAGGTGGTGGATATGAGCCGACACACAGGACGACGGAATGCTTTGATCAGAGGTATTCTAATGTGGACCATGCATGACTATCCCGGGCTAACAGAATGCTCAGGTGATCTATTGACACTCCTCACTCAGACACTGTAAATCTTGTTTTTTCCCATAGTTGATCTATTATCATGTGTATACATGCAGGGCTTCAAACAAGCGGATACAGAGCATGTGTCACATGTGGACCTAGACTGAATGCACGTAAGGCGCCCTCACTGAAGAAGCAAATCTACGAAGGTCATCAAGCGTATCTTCCAGAGAATCATGTGTTACGCGACGGCTTTTTGGGAAGAGAGCCACCAAGGATGTCTGCACAAGCATGGTTAGAGCAGAAGGAGACTATCTCTATGGTACGAGTTACCATACTGGCCCCGACTCATGATCAATCACTTGCTCGATCCAATGCACATATTCAAGAATGTGGGTAATCTACTATGGGACCATCTGACCGGTAAGAAAGATACTTTGGGAGCCAGAGTTGACCTTAGAAATGTGGATCGTATGGAGCAATATTGGCCGCAAACAGTGTCTGATGGATCGATAAAACTCCCTAAAGCACCATGGATTTTCACAGGAGCCCAAGAACGCAAAGTAAAAGAGACCATTCGATCTTTGCGGACCCCCACTGGCGTAATGCACTCGCTCCGAACGTGTTTAATTACTAAAGAAGGAAAGCTTACAGGTTTGAAGTCACACGATTGGCATAAAATGTGTCAGGTACGTTCATAGTGGACTTTAATATCATTGCATAAAATGTGGACTTTAATATCATTGCTGCACATACTTTACAGTTTATTTTACCGGTTGCCATTGAGGGATGTTTGTCTCTCGACATCCGTAACACAATCTACAAACTTGCAAAGCTGGTGCAATGGATCTCACAAAAGGAGATCAACGTAGACTCCATACCATTCGCCAAACTAAATGCTGCGGAGCTTGTGTGCATGTTTGAGAAACATTTTCCTACTACCATGCTAACCATTCAGGTGCATCTTCTTGTTCACATAGTTAATGAGGTGGAAATAGCTGGCACAGTTCATTCCAGATGGATGTTCTTCTTAGAACGTTTCATGAAAACGCTTAAGGGATATGTGCGTCAAAAGGCACGTCCGGAGGGTTGGTATCAGAGTCCGTAGTGTACATTGGAGAGTGGCTAGACAGATTTGATAAAGCCCGGGACACGCTATGGCGAACCATAGATGATGAGCGCATATCTGGGATTGTCATGTGCAATCTCGGTGTTGAGAAGAAGATGACGGAAGATCTAGAGGCTAAAATCAACCGATTTGTATGCTTCACAATCCAGTGATGCAAAAGTGGATTTCACAATATGAGGATGCAAAGCAAGAGCGACAAAGGGCACGAATCAAGTGGAGACGGGGAAGACGACCACCGATGCACTATCCGACGGTTCTGGAGAGCCTACCAACCTTCATGAGCTTAAGATGGTTGCACAACCAATTGAAAAGCGCACAACAATGCGGTGACGAAGTGACTGAGGAAGAGTGGGAGTACTCTCGGGGTTGCGCGACCAAGGTAAGTTTGCAATGTACGACATGCTAGTGACTTTATTTCTAAACGTTTGAACGGCCACTCATAATCTTTGTTCGTTGTAGTATAAGTCATACACAGCAGCATGGTGTAAAGGTCGACATTTTAGGGTGGAACGAATCGACAAAAAGCGTTTTACTCAAGATTGTGGAATCATGGCAAAGTTTGAACTGTCTAGTCGACGACGTTCCTCTGATGCAGATCCCGTGGTGGCGGAACTCACTTACTTCGGCACGCTGCAAGAGATTTTGAGGATCAATTACAGAGGATTTTTTGTCGACTTGTTCGACGTGCAATGGTTCAAGATAATCATGGAGGGTCGCAACGCTACTGTGCGTAGAGGAGAGTCTGGTTTTCTTGAGGTGGATTCTACTAAGAAATGGACTGACCTAAGAGACACTTTCGTACTACCAGAGCATTGTGAACAAGTAAGTATGTAAATAGTTAACATCCCCCTTTTACAAGTTATGTGCTTGAAAGCTCTCATGTAAGTTATGTGGCTCTGGCAGGTAATATTTCATCCTACAAAGTCTACATCAGACTGGTGGTACGTCATAGAGGTAGCCCCTCGTAGTGCAAGGAAGTATGAAGGCTACCATGTGCCAATCACAACGGCATCAATGGAGGAGATCAAAGAAGATGCTCAATCAGAAGCCGTTGTGGTGGTGCCAGACGAGCATCAAGATGCTACTACTCTATATGGGGTGCATGCAGAGGAGCTACAAAATGAAACAGAGGATATGTGTTTAAACAGAGAGCTCTATATAGATATAGGAAGTTATGCTGAGTTATGCGAGGATGAGAGAGAGATCTCTTAAAGCCACAAATATTGTATTTGAACAATTTTGCTCTGTGTTGTAAAAGCTCTGGCTCTCTAAGTACCTTCCATGGTGTATAACGCTCTTTTCTACTCGCGCTCACATCTTTTGATTGAAAATTCTGAGTTTTCGACTTGCCTCTTCTATCGCTCAATTCATTGCGTCATTGTATTTATATGCGTCATTACGTCATTGTATTTAATGGTCTTTGTGTCATTGTCTACTCTATTCATTCAATATTAAGTTTAAATATTCGTGTGTTTAATGCAGGTATGGATGATGAGGAGTTTCTTTCTTCTTTGTCACCGCAGCAGAGACAGTGGTACGTGGAGCGTCATCGCTCTGGCGCATCATCGCGCGTTCCTACTCCATCCGCATCTCCCTCTATTTCGGAGCATTCGGCGCGCTCCGAAGCTTCGGCGTCGATGAGACGAGCTTCACACTCGTCTAGACACCGGCGCTCTAGTGGTGGCGGTGGCGGTTGTTGTGGGGATTCCGCCACCGATGCCTCCACACCGCCTCGTGTTCGACGAGGCTCTTTACCCTCCCCTTCTTTGCCCGCCCCCACACCAGCCACAGCATCGCCATCTACGCCAGGTTTTGCACGGCTGACTGTTCCTAGCAGCTACACACCTCTACCTACTCCGCCAGGGGCCACCCCACTCGACACTCCTCGCTTCGGGGCCCAGACGTCGGTGGAGACACCTGACGTCCGTACCCCCATCGACACGCCGCTAGAGACCCCTACCGGGACACCCAGGTTCACGCGTCACCGGCCAGAGGGCTTGCCTTACTCCGTCGACTTCAGCGGCGGCATCATCATGGATGATGACGGCAAGAAGGTGATCTCGCGCATGCGTGGTCTTTGCTCTCAGCTGTTTAGACACTACATACTAAACAAATGGAGTGAAGTACCAAGTGATTTAAAAAACAGAGTCATCAGCATACTTCATGATGAGTTTCCCGTTCCAACACGGGATCAGCGCTTCAATGAAGACTTGATGAAGATTCGAATGCGCGAATACTGCAAACACAAGTGTTCCGAAGTGCAAAAAGCAATCAAGCATGGGTGGAACAGGCCAGATTGGCTGGCCAAAGAAGATTGGAAGAATTCGAAGAAAGCAGCGCGCAAGAATCCCGACAAGTGGAAGCAACAAAAGGATGCAGCCAGAGCGCGAGTAGAGGCAGGGAGCTTGCACCACTTGGGGAGCGCTGGATGGGCATCATTTGAGGCCGATTTTGTAAGTGTTTTCGCATTGCTCTTTATGTTCGATAGTTTAGGGTTTATGAGTTTTTTAATTCTAACATAATGAATTCTTTGTATGTTTTGACAGTGGTCGATGACAGGACGTGATCCCACACCGTACGAGCGCGAGTACGCAGGCAGGAAGGGCTTAAACGCCCTGATGGACATTCTCAGTTCTCGCGGCGGCATGGTTAGTATTAGGGTTTACTCTTTTCTATTGTTTGTATTGTTTTATAAATGTCGTTATATGTTTATACTTACTGAAAGCTGTCTTATTGTCTTTTTTTGCAGAATCCGACAGATACGCCGCTTGGACACGATGAGACGTCTGACTAGACGACGTCAGTTTAGCCGTAGCTAGATAGCATTAGTTTAGGGTTTCTCATAGCTTATGTATCATGAGACGGATTTTATACGTCTTTTTGAACCATGTATATTAATACATTTGTCACCGCAGTTCATTTTGCCAATCAATTCTTTATGCCTATGATGTTGTACAATTGTCATTATTACATTTGCCAATCAATTCATTTTGCCTATGATGTGTACAATTGTCAATTTTACGCTTGTCAATTTTGCAAACAATGCGTCTTGTGGGTGACTATTTTGGGTCTATTATCTATCCTTGCACTTTTTTTAAAAAGTGAATCAAGTACAATATGGTTGATGGGTGGCAGGGCATTCAATGCCCTGTCACCAAAAAAAAAATTCTCTCGGGCGTCGCTATTTATGGCTCTGTAGCGTCGCTATGAGCGTCGCTATAGACTTCTGTGTAAACGTCGCTATAACCGTCGCTATGACCGTCGCTATATAGCGACGCTATTAGCGATAGTTTTAGCGACGCCGGGGGTTATAAAAACCCAGTGTATTTCCGTCGCTAATAGCGTCACAAGAGCACACAACCTCTTGTAGTGACAAACATGATACAAATTTGATAGTTTCCCCTCTTCTCTGACAACATTTATGTTTAAAATCATATCTTACATATATGGCGGATATTAAGCTGGCGAAACATCAACAAAAATTTGTCTTCGAAGTGATAATATGTCACTTTCATCACATGTCAGAGCCTGAGATTCGTCGTTGCCTTAACCCCTCTGCTTTGGAACAGTATTACCGGTTCACAAAGGCCTTAACAAAGTCTGTCTTTGAGCAGCTTCAGCACGCATTTACGCCCGTTGTTTTTGAAATATCTCTAATGACTTCAGGTTCATTATTGAACATGGTCAAGTAGTCTATTGGACAGATTGCAAAGATTTTTCAGGATCTAAAAAATCTTGAAATCGTTACTTTGCCAGGCAAAGCTATTCGCATACAACTTGTGCAACAATTGTATACTGAGTTCAAGAGCAAGGGAAAGCTGGAAAGAGCAGCAAAGTGCACGAGAGTGGAAGGTAGCTCTTCCGATGCTACTATAGAGCCAGAGACTACGATTAGAATAGAGTCTCCTCCTAGTGCCACTCTCGCTCTCGATCAGTCTCAGCTCCCCCTTGTATACATCTTTTGCAAGAAACTACGATCTTCAACATACATGTTCCGCAGCTGGGAGAAGGGATATGGGAAAACGTGAAGAGTGTAGGTGTCACATATCCTACATTTAAAGAGCCACTGTATGCGGTGGTAATCTTCAAAGTCCACTTGCATGGACCCAAAGTGGATCAGCAAGTCAAGGACAAAGCCACAGCTTTGGACATCGCTCATCGCGGTATTATTTATCCACTTGCCACGGTTTGCCACATAGAGCAACCAATGCTCATTTCATGTTTTTGGAATGGTGGCCTTATAGAGCAGTGGATAAGAGAGTGCACTTCATATGGCAGTCAACCTGCCATTTGCGATTATGTAACCACAGAAGGAACAATAGAGTTATTCCAAAATAACATTTTGGAGATAATGAACGCTCTTCTTCAGACCCTGAAGTATGTACATGCACACAACTATCTTCACAATGATCTTTACTCCCGCAACGTGATGCTTCAGTTTGGACAGAAGGGGGTCTATGCAAGCATTGTGGATTGGGGATCATGTACAAAGACCATAACAATGGCATGCTTTTCTCCTCTTTGCAGCTTGCAGATAGAAACTAGAAAGCAAGCGAGAGAGATTTTCCATGGGCTGTCCCAGAATGCATATCTATTAATCCCTCTCCCTGGAATAAAGCCATGGATATCTACTCCATGTGTCATACTTGTAAACGACTCTTGAAGTGCATGGAAGTGCCACAAGAGCAAAAGAAAAGGGATTGTTTTGGCCACAGGGTGACAATTCTCTCTACATTGCGCCAAAAAACTTGCAAGTTCACAAGCTGTACACACATTGTAGCTGCCTCTTGATAGCTAGGATACTTGTTGAGCCATGCATCCCAACTTCTATCAGCTACTATTTTGATCAATGCAGGCTTCACTTCTTGCTAGGTGGCAAGAACATAATATGCAGTTGCAAACCTTGTCGCACAAAATATCTGCAAAGTTTTGTTGGGTGATTTTAATCAAAAAAGAGCATACAAAATTGATGCTCTCTAATAAATTTCACCACATGATTAGCATCCAACAATGTTTGTTTTATGACGGTCATTTTTCCAATGTCTTTTAGTAGCAAACTAAGGGTATGCACAACACATGGCACCCAAGTAATTTCTGGGTACTTAACTTTGATAGCCCTTCTTGCAGCCTTGTAATTGAATGCATAGTATCAGTGACAATTGCAGTCACATTCTTTGGTCCACCTGCCTTTGCTATGGCATGCTTATATACCCTTGCTAGATAATCACTGGTCTTCTCTTTTAAAGAGGTGTCAATGGCTTCTACGAACATAGACCCTCTAGGATTGATAAGCATCACATTGATGAGTGGCTTCTTCTGACAATTGGTCCATCCATCCAACGCTATGGTGCAACCATATGCAGGAACAAACTCCACCACCGTGCGCTTGAGGATGGCTTCAATACTGTCATTCACTTTATCTAGATACTCTGTATGTACCATATTATAATCAAGACGTACAAACCTTTTTTTGTCCGTGCTCATTAAAGCATCTTGAAATATGGGGTTGTGCATAGCATTGAATAGTATACCAAACGCCACAAAATCTTGCATCCATTTCAAGTGCAACACAAGAAACCATTGCTTATCTATCGATTCATATAGCGTTTGGCCATTGGATGATGATTTAATAACTCTAGTTGAGCTAAGATTTGTTGCTACTGACGTTGAAGCATGTCCGTGAAAAGGAGTTGACTGGGGAGTATGATTATTTTGCTTTCGTAGGCACATGCTCTGTCCTCTCATTGACAAAAGGCATTTCAACGTCCATTGCAGCTTGTTTGGCATTAACACTTTTCTTTTTAGCTGCAAGAATTTGCTTTGCAATGCGAACGTACTTTGGCAATCTAGCATGAATATCTCTTGGCAGCGCCGTACACCCGGACTCATTAATTACCAAGGACTTTAAACAAATGTTCTTTGATTCTGGTCGCATTACCACTGAACTCATGGCCTCATGTCTTGCATCTCAATCAAGATGTATTCTTTCCAACAGGTAGCTCGTGGACGTAGCTCCACTCATGTCCTTTCACCATGCGGACAGATAAATTTAAGCTGCCAGATCAACAAATCACCACTTGTTAATTTTGAGGAAAAAATTACTTCAAAGCAGCAAACTATATAAGCAATGCTCTATTGATCAATATAGTGATCAAAATATCCTGTCCATATTATCAATTAATAATTTTGTATTGTGCAATCGTTCCCATAACATGCATATTGATGATGACCTCAGTAACCCCTAGACTATTGTCGACATGAAGTGGTGTAAATTGTGCTTCCATTTGAAGCTTGAAAAGTCTAAAGTTCAGTGAAGTGAGCAAGAAGATGCACTTGTCTTCCATGCTTGGAATTTCATAATACCAAGGTTCTTGATGGATGAGGATTATTGGTACATTGGTGGTGAGTAAGAAGATGCACCTGTATTGTCTGAGGACAATCCTAAAGGCTCTTAAAGAGTGGAACCAATGAGTATGAAAGGTCATGTATATATTGGTTATCTATGAGTGAGACCAAGACCATGATTGCACATATATAGGATGCCGGAAGTTCCCTAGAGAGTGTTTACTCTTGATATTCTGAATGTCCCTGAGATGGAATCTGCCACATTTGCACAAGGTTCAATAGTTTAACAGACATTCATGTTTGAGTGCATAAGCATATTGGACATGCTAATGTGCACACGCTGAAGACAATGCAAACCAAGAGATTCAGAGAGATTTGTCATTGTTTGAGATGACTGCAATGCATATGATTTGTGAGGCTTATTAGTTTGGTAAGCGAGAAAATGCATCGTTATCATTAGTCGATCAAGGGTTTCAGTCCACTTGGGTGTCTTGTCCATGCATTGGGAAAAATTATTCTATGTGACATTGTGAATGTCCTTGAGAAGGAATTTGCCCCATTTGCACAAGGTTCAATAGTTGTTTGCAGATATTCACGTTTGGGTGCATAAGCATATTGGACATGCTAATGTGCACAGGGGCTGAAGAGAATGCAGACCAAGAGATTCCGACAAATTTATCATTGTTTGAGATGACTGCAATGCATACGATTTGTGAGGCTTGTTTGTTTGGGAAGCGAGAAAATGCATCATTTTCCCTTGTGACAATTAGTCCATCAAGGGTTTCACACTTGGATGTCTTGTCCATGCATTGGGAAAAATTCTTCTATCTCACAAACAATTGTCTTCTTTCACACTTCATCGACATCCATGAAGCTAGTTTTGTTCCTATAGTTGCTCGATAAGAGAGAGAGAGAGAGAGAGAGAGAGAGAGAGAGAGAAGCTGCAATATATGGTAGTGTCACGAGCAAGATTTTATCCATTTCTCATTTATTCCAAGGCCGGAGATACCGTAATTATAATAGTATCATTCCAGACGTAGCATTACATAGAACAATTAGCTGTCGGTGCGGATACAATATGTTCTGTGAAAAATGGTTCTTAATTAAGCTAATTAATGATGATGATGATGATGGTATAAATATATGAGGGGATCCTGAGCTTTTATGAACTAGCCCTGAATCCAGACAGCGCGCAACTTGGTTGCGCCTTGCACCACGCAGCCTGGTCCATAGATCTGCGCGACGCTACTATAGCCCTCGCAATCTTGCTGGTTATGAACGGAGACGCGGGTGCTGCTGCTGACCTCGGAGATGCGAACGGCGCCCTGGTCGTTGAATCTCTGGCAAGTATTACCCCCTACAAAGAAGGTGTTGGTAGGGCTTCCGTCGCAGCTGGCTACATTAAATGTCTCAATCTTGGCTGCCTCACCAAGCTGCAAAAGCAGGAAGGCGCAACAGAAAATTAGAGCCGCGGCGGGGGCGGGACGAGGGAGGAGCTGCGGTGCCATGTTACGGCGCCTGTGGTAGGGAGGGCCGAAGAAGGCTGAAGAGGGTGGGGAGGATATTGAAGGAAGATAATTAGTGCAGATGGAGGCGCTAGGAGTGGGTGGTGGTGAGAGGCGTGGAGTCTGAGGGCCTTTATATACTGCATGCCACACTCGCTGCAGTTTTGAGGACGTAGGAAAAGTCTCTGCTTTCAGATCGATTCTGCAATTTTTATGCGTTTTAGTCAAAGATCAAAAGTGAAGGTGGTGTTTTGAAATTTGGAGCTGTGGAAAAAGTCCTCCTCGTTGAAAATGTCCTCCCGTTCTCCCTTGGTTTTCAAATGTGCCAAAAATTTTCCGCATTTCTTCCATTATACAAACCTTTTTTTTTTTTGGGGGGGGGGGGTCATATGCGAATTATCGATGTTGAGCTCTCCAACTCTACAAAAAATGGAGAATGGCTCTCTAGTGTTCAACCCTGGCAGATGTACGCAATATACAACTTCAATGTGAACGCCACAAGCACAAAGGCACACGGAACAATGTATTTCAATGCTCTTAGAGTGCCTACCCATACACTGTTCATATTAGCATCACACTCAGCTTGCATATTGGCTAACCAATTTTTTGCCATTTATGCCTCATCAAACAAAATTACATTCTTCCTCCTCATCACACATATTTGAAACAAGAAAAGAATAACAATGTGATGCATACGAGGCATGAGCCTAAGAAACTGAATAAGTACGACTAGAAACAGATGTCTCTAGTTTGCTCTCATATCAAGTTTTCACTAACCGTTTTGGTGTTCTTCTACTAGCATGCCCACTTTCAGCCCTTTTGTCATCAACTACTGCACATCTGCATCATTAATAGGTTCATCTGTGATGTTCTTAGCATTAGGACATTTCGGAGGTTTTTAAGAGGGGCTTTTAAGAAAATAGCTCGATCTCTGGCGTTATTGGCATTAGGACATTTCATATGTCTTCTAGAGGGACTTCTAATAATTTGCATGTTTTGGCTTATTCTCTCCAAAAAATACTAATAGGAGAAGTTCATATGAAGGCTCAAAACTTTACCACCGAAAAAGTGCACGATTAACACTATTCCACCCATTGCCCTAACCATTTAAGAATAAAACTATCAAACCCCAATTAATGTTGAATGGAAGGAGAATTCTACATTTTGGCTCCTTCACTCATTGCATTTTGAATTAGTTTTGCCTAGGTGGCCACTTAGATGTGGCCATTACTAAGAGCCACTTAGATGTGGCTCTTAGCAATGTGTGGGTATATGAATTCCTTAATAAATGATTGTGTCACTGTCCTGCAATATCCTTAGAGAAAGAGATTATATTACATCCTTGGCAGGTGACTTCTCAAGTCAACCCTACTCACCAGCAACTCTTGCAAAGCTTGCAACACACACACACACACACACACACACACACACACACACACACACACGTTCGCACGCGGATCTTCTGCCCTTCTCCTACCGTGGCCTCGTGCTGCGTGCAACGCCGCCAACTGCATGGGTACTTCTTCTCATTTCAACACTTGTTCTATTATTAAAACAGGTAATATACTTGTTTTTTTAAAATTTTAAGAGGGAGCTCACCCACGGCCATGACCCCTTACTCCTATTGTAGAGTGTGCGAGCCGCAACTATACTATACATCAGATTCCTTCCCCCTAAACAAGAATTTTTGTCCTCAAGATTTCTTTGGAACGAGTGATCGTAAAGCTAGGAGCCTATTGTGGAGAGTGCTTGCTTGCTTCGACATGGAACTTACTATATAACTATTTGAATTAAAATTCTTGATAAATTATGTATCTAGTTCTCTTTTCTCGAGTGTCTAGTATTTTCTAAGGCTCATGAGGAAGAGACTAAATATCTATGAGCTGCTCCACAATTTGATCATTTGGGATCAAAGTATCAGAATCCCCAAGTCTTTTCTTAAGTTTTCTAACATGAAAACTAGGTGGAATCCACTCGTTTCTAGTAATTAAAGCTTGTAATCTCTCTCCCGTAATCATTTTAAGTATTGTGTGTGATCCATAGTATGTAGGAGATGACTTTGGATGTAGTCCACTTTTCATAGTTTTTGATTTTTCATGCGCCTTAAGGTAAACTCATTCTCCTTCCTTAAAGGGGAGAGGTTTCCTATGAGGATCATCATAGACCGTAGCTCTATCTTGAGCTCTCCTAATCTTGCTCGGAGCAAGCTTAAGCATTTCATTCATATCTTCTAGGAAATATTTAGTTGGTAATTGGATCTTGTAAGCTCTCTCCCTATCTTTTTAAGTATTGTGTATGGTCCAAAATACATAGGAGGTAACTTTTGACATAATCCATTTTTCATAGTTTTTTTATTTTTAGACACCTTAAGGTAAACTTGTTCTCCTTCCTCAAAGGTGAGAGCTTTCCTAAGAGGATCATCACAGGCCCTAGCTCTATCTTGAGCTGTCCTAATCTTGCTCTAAGCACGTTTAAGCATTTCATTCATATCTTCTAGGAAATCTTTAGCTGCCCAAACTTTCTCTTTTTTACATTCCTACTGCATATGGAGCTCTTAGTTGAAATCCATACATTACCATGAATGGACTATACCATATTGTGGAAGAGCGCTTGGAATTGTTATATGCAAACTCTACTATAGGTAATTACTCTTTCCAATTAGTTTGCCTTTTCCTTGCATACACGTCTTCTAAGACTTGGTTAACCCTTTCAGTCTGACCATCGGTTTCAAAACCTACAAATGTATAAATTATGACTCCATATAGCTAAATTCACAAACGCATAAACTAAAAACATATAAACAGCTATCAGTCCATATAGCTAAATGAAGAGTCCTACCCGTGCTTTAAACCTCAATCAAGTGACCCATCCGACACCTACCATGCAAATCATTGCTCATCATACATACTAGAATGAGCTGACAGTTATTCTAGGATAGAGACTTGGAGTTAGTCAGGTAGGAATAGATATTCAAACTTCAGGTGCAAACTTTAAACATCAGCACACAAACCAGATAAAGATTAAAATGGAAACATAGAGACAAGAAACTAGAAATGATATGTATTCAGATACTGAAAGTATACAATTGGCACTAGATAGAGCTACAAAAATTTTAATTTATGCTATGAAAAAATACCCAATTGGTACAAAAGAGTAAGACTCCGTAATGACTATCCCACAAAATGAAGTAATGGGTCCTATTTATAGGTGCCCAAACTAGGATCCTACTGATGACTTACGAAATGATTTTCTCATATTAAACTAATCATTGAATATGGGAAGATAAAAGGGGAACAAGAGTTAGGATATAGATATATGTGCTTCTAGACCTATCTCAATAGGGGTCCAAAAGGAGAGATGGTTGCATCTCAATAGGGGTCCAAAAGGGATGGTCTACCAAAGAGCAAATGTGAAATAAGTGCTTCTAGACTTATCTCAATAGGGGACCAAGAGGAGAGTTGAGGATCCTTTTGTGAAGAGTGCTTACTTTCTCCCACGTAGAACTCTCTATAGAATAATCTTTCCATTTGAATTAGAACTCTTGATAATTTACGCATCTAGTTCTCTTTGTCGATAGTCTAGTATTTTCTAAGGCTCATGAGGAAGAGATTGTGTATCTATGAGTTCCACAATTTGAATCATCTGAGATCTCTTTGGGATCAAGTTATCAGAATCCCCAAGTCTTGTCTTAAGCTTGCTAGCATGAAAAACTAGATAGATTCAACTTGTCTCTGGTATTTGGAGTTTGTAAGCTCTCTCCCGTATCATTTTAAATATTGTATATGGTCGACAATATATAGGAGGTAACTTTAGACATAGTCCACTTTTCATAGTTTTTGATTTTTTTGTCACCTTAAGGTAAACTTGTTCTCCTTCCTCAAAGATGAGAGGTTTCCTATGAGGATCATCATAGACCCAAGATATATCTTGAGCTCTCCTAATCTTGCTTTGAGAAAGTTTAAGTATTTAATTCATATCTTCTAGGAAATCTTTAGTTGGTAATTGGAGCTTTTATGCTCTCTCCCCTATCTTTTTTAGTATTGTGTAGGGTCCACAATACTAGGAGATAACTTTGGACATATATAGTCCATTTTTCCTAGTTTTTTATTTTTCAGGCACCTTAAGATAAACTCGTTCTCCTTACTCAAATGTGAGAGGTTTTCTATGAGGATCATCATAGGCCCTAGCTCTATCTTGAGCTCCCCTAATCCTACTATGGGCAAGTTTACACATTTCATTGATATCTTCTAGGAAATTTTTAGCTGCCCAAACTTTCTCCTTTTGCAATCCTACTGCATAGGGAGCTCTTGGTTGAAATCCATACATTCCCATGAATGGACTATACCCGAGCATCAACATGGGAGACCATTTGAGGATCAATGCTATTTCCATAAATAAATTCAAAGAAGACAAAGTGGATCCATTGATCAATGTCAATATTGGCAACAATCAAGTTGAAACTACCGCTCTACTCAATGCACGAGCCCAAGGAAATGTTGTTTCCCTCAGCCTATATACACAGCTTAATGAAGATGCAAAGCTTCAAACACCACCACACAAGATGCAGAGCTATACTGACCACAAGATCAAAGCATTACTAGGGTCTGTAACCTTATTAGTTCAAATCAATCAATCTATCTACCCACATAGATTTATGTGGTAGAAGATCATCAAAACCAACACAAAAAATTGCTAGGACACCCATGGCAAAGGAAAAAAATGTTCAAATAGATTGGAAGTTTGATCTGAGACAAATTCGGATTGAAATAGAGAGTCACACGGTTCCCTTAACTACAGTAACAGAAACATGTCTAGCAATTGAACAAACAATTGACAAGGGCAAACAACCCTTGCATACGGGAATCATGCCATGGATTTCCAAAGAGTTTCCACAAAACCAACACTTCAAATAAAGATGACATCAAATCCGATGAGATAAACACAAAACAAAAGCAAAACATGGATACCCAAACACCAACCCCACATAATGCAGGTATGGTTCAGGGGGGATTTTATTTTTGTGAGCTTTTGTTTTCGTGCTTTTGCATTCATATTGTGTTTTTTAGAGTTTTTTCATGTATTTTCTTAGACAATATTACCATACAATTAAGCTATCCATATTAAGTTATTGAGTTAGGAAAAGATTATGCATTGTCTAAATTACTCTGCATAACAAAAACTCAACTCAAGCTCAAAAGGAAAACTCTTTTTTTTTTAATGGAACCCCTTTGTCCAATGGTATGGGTTTCAATCCATAAACTAGCCACCCCAGCATGGCTTCCACATTTCTAAAACAATCCTCAGAAATTTCAACCGACCATACATATGCATAACATTGTAAGGAATTTTCCAAAGCAATCCATACCACAATTACTCATTTGCATAGCCAAATATGAACCACACCCTTGAGAGGTTCACGCTATGTAGATCTTCTTTATCATGTGTGTACAATGCAAGTTTGATAAAAGACATTATTGTTAGAAAAGAGGCATCTAATATTGTTCTCCCACAAGGAAAAGGAGCCCATATGTGTTGACTTTCTTGAAGGGTTGTCAAGTGGACACGGGAATTGGTGATTCAAGGTTTAACTAGGGGTTTAACACAAATTTTCCTCAACTTTCTCATCAACCCTATTTCATGTCCTTCCTTTGCTATGGTGACTAATCGACCTCCTCTCCAAATCTCCTCAACTATTTCAAATCGACCTCCTCTCCAAATCTCCTCAACTATTTAAAATGTTCAAACATTTCCCTTTGTCTCATGTAACAATCTTCCCTTTAACTTTGTAGCTTCCAACATCTAGCAAAATGTAAAGAAAAGATCAAATACGCAGATTGGGAGTCCCAAATTTGACAAGGATACTTAGGTTCTTGAGACTAGATATGTCACTCACCCTTCAAAACCCTTACATGATCCTCTTGCTAATGAGAACATATCTCAAACCCTAGATACTTCACATGAACCACACCAAGCGCCTTGAGGGGATCACTTTATAATTATGTGACTATCACGTGAGTGCAGTAAATTTCATTTTTTCTCATATTCTCACATATAGAAGGGTACTGTAAAATGGTCTTGAGAAAGAAATTTATATATCAAATAAGAAAGAGGTGTTTTTTATTTTGTAAAAAAAATTCATAGATCGGGAGTTTAAATTAGCTCTTGAAGACACATGATATACACAATTTATACATAGTGACCCTCTCGAACCAAGCACACACTAGAGAAGGAGAATATGGACGTGTATTTATTGAAATCTAAGAATGAGAAAATTGGTATAAACAATTGCATGATAGAGTCTTCATTGGCCTATTTCATGGAGCAAGATGGTCTTCAGTTGAAGCCTTAAATTATGGATGGCTCATAATTCGATAAAAAGAACTTTTTGCATACCATATTTAGTAACCTTAACAATTACTACCTCTTTTTTCACGATGGTCTTCAAGTTATTAGTCATGGTCATTGGCTTGCACAACGGTTACTCTTATTTCCCTCTCCAAATGGAATTTTTTATTCAATGTGGGACAAGGTGAGCCCTCTAAGGTGCCTATATGGGTAGATTTCCCTAATTTTCTTGTAATATTCTACCCTTGACTTAAATTCTACCATTGGTAGTCAGATTGGCAAGGTTCTAAGCCAAAAGTGAAGGGATGGTTTTAATTTCAAAGTAGGACGCTCAACTTATCATTGAAGAGGACACCCTACAGGGGTTGAAACACTTTTTTCCTATCAGAGATTTTTTAGGGGTAGCCTCCATATCTTCAAAAGGTTACATACAAAAAATTTCCCAATGCATTATTCCATTGTTTTAATCAAGGACAACTAAGAAAAGGCTAAAAATTTAGTTGCACTTAAATTCTTTTGGTCAATATCTTGCTTCTCTATACTTAAAAATTGGTCTACTGCAAAATATGCATTGCAATATTTGACGGGTACATCAGAGTCTATACTTATGCATTAGTGGTGAAAAAATGGATCTTCTCAAAGATATTTGTAGCAAACTTCTTGGATATTTTCATGAAAACTTAGTAAACTTCGTGATTTTCCATGGGTTTTGTTTACAAAGAGATCTAGCTTTATGTACTAATAGGGCATCATGTCCTTTTAATAGCGTACCTAGGTTTCCCAAGTTTCTCCAATTCCCTTACATCATGCCCCTATGAATCGTTGCAATAATAACTATAGAATCTTTTACTTAATGTAGTTCAAGTTCCTTACATCATGTCCATGAATCTCTACATGCAGTACATTCTATAGCATCTTACTAAATTCCTTCTTATCTTTTCTACACCTTTTCCGACTCTTCTTATTCATGCTTGAATGCCAAATCATATGAAGTCCCAACACATGAGAGGATTCCCATTCTAATTAGCTAAGATAGTCAAGAGTGAAATACATCCTTTTGGAACATGCTATGATTATTAGCCATAAGAGGCTTGACGTATCAAATTGCTTGCACATTCAAATATGCATTAGAATTAGAAAAGTTCAAAATAAGAGCAAAGTTTTCAGATAAAGAAGATTAAATATCTACATACATCACTATAAGAGGAAAACTCCAAAACCGCTAGCATTGCCGCAGATTAACAAAGGAAACTAGAAAGAGAAAATATTGTGTGTGCGCCAATGACCGCGGCAAAGGACGTGGCAGTGGTTTGACAACAATATACGCATTAATAGAAGCGGTAATATAGCCACAATTTTTTTGCACGAATATTACCGTGCATATTACCGCATTTATTACCGTGCTTATTATCATGCATATTACCGCGCATATTACCGCACATATTACCTCACATATTACCGTGCATATTATTGCCATACGGATTTTCAAAAATAAAGATGCTCGTCTGGTCCATCCAATTTGGATGGCACAGATGAGCATCTATATTGTTGACCTGTATAAAGTTATCTTGTCTATGACTATTTTCTTCAAGCACATAGTTCACATCAACAAATATTGGTCGCTTCTTCTTAATGCTCCTCTCTTACAAGTAGCTCTATTTATTGTAGGGGCTTTGTATACTCATATTCGACATTGAAGAGTGAGTCAAATCAACCAGTAACTTGGAAGCTGATGTAGTTGATGATTGACTTAAGAACCTTTGTGCATGATCAAAGTTCTAGTACTAGGAGCACACTCATAACCTTTAAGATAAGCATCATATTTGAAACTTTGTAGCATTTCCATTGCCATTGCCATGTTTATGCTGGCGTCCATTTGGCATTTTCAATGATTATGCATTATGCTCATTATGACATCTATGATAGGTAGATATAGATAGACAAATAGATTTAATTATCATTCATGAAGGTCAGAGATGACCTATGGGACAAAAGGAAACATTACAAAGTTCCTTCCGAATAAAGGAAAATGGGTCTTTTAATTCATGATGAAGTGTGTGTGTATAGCTGGGTTTTAACACTAGTTTGGTACCAAAACAGGACACTTAAGTGTCCTTTTTTTTACAAATTTAGATTAATTGCTACTTGCATCAGATAGTGTATTTGAGAAAACCCTCTTGATATGCTTAAATATATTAGCTAAAGGTTCTTTGGAAAATATAACCTTGCATTTTAGAAGCTATCATGATTAAGAAATATACTCATCAAGTGGACCCCCATAAGACTGCAAATGATGCCTTGAAGAAATCAACTTTATAAGCTAAAAAAAAATGAAGCAACCTTGTAGAAAATTGTACACAACTTTTCAACAATTGTGCTATAGATAATTGCAAGTTTCATAGGCAAAAAAATTTCCTTGAAAGTATATAAAATAATGGGAGCTTCTATGTGTTTGGGCCATTTCAAGCATATCGTTGTATGCATATAAAAAATATGTTTTTGATGTGTTTTTAGTTTTAGATGCGATACACTGCTTATTCTCTCCAATCAGGACTCAAGGTGGCAAGTAGGAGTGCTTTGGTCAGATATTGTTTTTGGATCATTTCCTTGTTTTTGGATCACTTCCAATATTCAAAACTGCAGATGCAAAAATTTTGATATTTTAATTCTTGAGACATAAGTATTCAAAACCTACAATAACTTCAAACTTTTCACACATATCAACTAAATGTATCAAAGTTCATGGTATGAATACAAATGGGATACCTAAAACTTTGGTTTCAATGTTATTGTGGAGGACTCAAGATTTTCAAGCACACTCAAAATTTCAAGATAGGGTGTAAACAACAAGATTTATGTAAGTTAGGGAGCCAAAAAAAAATGTAATTTCTTGGTTTTACAATATAAGTCATTTGATGTTGTCAAATTGCAGAAGAATAGCCCCAATTCCATGAGAGGACCTTTGAAAGGCCAAAATTATGCCCTTAGTCAACACGTGCTCAAGTATGAAATTATGTTTATAACTTGCAATTAAATTTGAAACTATTCCTTGAAGGTCATTTCATTGTTTTGTAACACCAAGTACTAGCACTTGGCTTCTAAAAACATGAAAAGCTCATCTCTACAAAAAGATATAAGAATTTTATGATTTTTTTGGTGAAACAGCTTGAAATATTACGATTTAGAAATTACCACAATTCTCTCCATAGGGCTTGTATTTTGACATGGAGAAAAATACAATGTTTTCTTTTCCTCATAACCAACCTATGGTCGAAGCAAGGTGTAAAAAAATTATTTCTAGCTTGACAAATAAATTGCCAAAACTTCGCTGGAAAACAAGACACTTTAGTGTCCAATTACAGGACTAGTGTTAAAAATACCTCTTAAATGCACGTGCTATAGGTAGTTTTGAAAGGTGGACCCCCCGGATGTTGGATACATCTCAATTAAGGAGTAAGGGTCTAGCGAGGTGTGATAAAGGGAAGATAAGATGAAATGAACAAATTCTAAGAAGGGGTAGGTGAGGAGGGAGCCGGTTTGGGAGTTCAAAACTCTTGGATAATGGCTTTACCTTCTTGATAAACTGACCATTTCCCTATTGAGTATGCTTCTCACATCTTTGCTTTTTCAAAACGCTAAAAAGCACAAAAAGCTAGAAATAGCATAAAAAGAAAAAAAGAAAAATGTTCTTAAATTGACCCATGACTTTTCCTTGTCCATCCAAGCAAGGAAACGGACTCGTTCTTCACCGAAAAGTATGAAAAGCCAAAAATAGCATGAAAGGCACTCAAAAAGCACATTTTCACAAAATTGAACCATAGCATCTCTAGGACTCGTAGATTAAGGATCCAACGTCCCTGCTTTTTACAAAAAAACATCAAAAAATAACAAAAAGCAAGAAAAAGCTAATTTTGTTTTTTCAAATCTGAACCACTGACCTACTAGAACATGAAAACAGCCTTGCTTTTCATTTTAAAATCTTACAAAATTGCTAAATAAGCATTTTGAACAAAAATTCAAGAAGAAAACATTGGAATCTAATTTTCTTATTTTTAAAAAATTACCCAAAATTAAGGATCTTACAATTTTGGTGTTGTAGTCCTACTTTTGCGATGAAATTTTTCCCTTAAGGCAACCCCTAGTGTTGAAGTCTACATTTAACCACTTGTTCTGGGATTTTCAAAAAGACACGTAAAAGTTAGTTTATTGACATTTTCTAAAAAATCAAGTGTGAAAAAGGGTGAAACAATACTTTTAGCTAACTTGAATCTTATCCACTTTTAAACTAATCCTAATCTTACCTTAACCTAATCCTAACTAGCATGAAAAAGTTTAAGGCACATTGGTCTTTAAGGGTTTATGAGCCTCCAACAGCTCAATGAAAAGATTACTTCTAAACCCTAATCTATTCTAATCTAAAGAATGAAAAGGTTACTTCTAAATCTTGATCTACTATAATTTAAAGAATGAAAATTAAACCCAAGAAACACACAATTCAAACAACCATGCACCATCCTAGGCTTTATTCTTTGTTCATTCCTCAACAATGGCACCAAAAGTAGGTTGTGCAGCCATACTAGTATAGCTTCGCACCAACCGACTAGATATGGAAATCTGGTGAACAAGAAAGTTAACCCTAACTTAGAGTGTGGAAACTATCTACACACACACCACTACATTGGTGGTCTTGAGAGATGCATGCTGATTGCATTGTAATATCAACCACTCCTACCATTAAACTTTTTCAATGGAATTCAAATGCGTATCCCTTCGTTCTTGTGCAATGCTTAAATGTCCAAATGACTCATAGACCTACACTAGATGCAACAGGCAATGATGTAGCCATTCCTTGCATGTATCAAGGAGGCGATGTGCATATGCAATCAAGCAAGCATGCTTCCTTCTCATCCCCTACTTTAACGCACAAGTATACTAAAGAACATCCAGGGTCAAATTGGGCATAGCGTGCAATCAATGCCCTCCAAGAGAGAACATCCCAATACAAAACTCAACAACACAACCACTCAATCAAATAGCATCACCACAAAGATTAAGCATCCAAATACACAAGTGAGATTGATTAGCAACTTCAAACACACATGCACAAATGGCAAAGAGAGTGAGAGATACATTGATTCTATTCAAAATGCCTCAACCATCATGCATAAGGGAGCACGTGGGAGTCAAAGAATACAGTAGAGTACCTCCTTTGAGCATATATGGAAGTTATGGATCTCGTTGGTGTTCTCAAGGCTCAAGCTTGATGTGACTAGAACCTCAACTTTGGAGCCCCCAAATGAGCTAAAATTGGCAATTTTATAATAACAAGCTTTAAAAACTAGACTTTGCACTTGGTTGACCAAAACCAATTGATTATAGTCTACACAACTAGTTTTAAGCTTTGTGAGCATCATGTATTTATAGGAGAAATCACCAAGCTTCTTGATCAGCTCCTAAGTCTTTCTATGCCAAAAAACTAGAGTTTACATATCCAAAATTACATGGGGCTTTAATAAATGGGGCTCCTAAGTCTTTCTATGCCAAAAAACTAGAGTTTACATATCCAAAATTACATGGGGCTTTAATAAGTGGGGCTCTACTAGTTATAGCCACATAGTGGCTTATGGAAAAAATGATGCAAATTGGTTGCCATCCTGGGACCTTGAGTGTCCCCTTTAGCTTGTTTCCTTCATCTTCAGTCTTTATCAGTTGCCCCACACATTAAACATGCATTTTCTAGGTGTGTATACTTGGAGGCACATAGTCTTGTCTACATTTGAAAGGGTGTATGAACTGTGATCCATTGAAGGGAGCACAAATGGGAGTTTATGATCTAGTACTGTAGTGCTTGAAGTGCTCTACCGGTCTATCTCAATGTACGTCACATAATCCAAAATTGCTTGAAATTTGAACCTCATTTGGGCATTTAAAAGGCCATCAGACCATAAAAACTCTAGAAAACCATAAAAACAAGAAAAATTTAGCATTAGTATTGTGCTGTGAGTTTTGATTATTCTAAGGCTTTTTTTTCCATCTCTATTGCTATTTGTGTATCCATTCACTATATTAGATAGAGAGAATTTCAAAATTTGGTTCAAGGGGCATTTGATAGATGATTTTAGACATTGAGCACAAACCAAAGAGTTCAAGCACTCTTTGGGAACTCACTTTGAAAGAGCATAAGGAACAAGTTTGCTAAATTTTACTTCTATCTGAGGATGCACATGGATCGTGATCCATGGGTCACCACAATCGAAAGCGGGTTTGAACCATAGCTCCTAAGTCCTTGCTAGATGTGCATGGGCAACCACATATGATAGTGTGATTTGTACCAAGAATAGCTAAGAGCGTAAGTGTTGCAACCCAGAAGGCACATTTAGTTTTAAGCTAATTTGGGTAAAGAACAAGCTAGAAGTAATTACACATGCTCCAAAAAAGTAGATTGAGAGTCAGATACTAGAAGTCATATTTGAGCAGGTAAAATAACTCCAAATCACTTGGAAATTGGCATAATAGTGTAGAATATAAGTGCAAGAGTGTGGTAAAGGTGGTTTTCAAGGACTTGAGCATGGATGGATTGCGATCCATCACCACCCTTTAAATGACATGAAACTTTACCATCTCATAGATCTAGTCTAGACTAAGTGTCTGGTGAAGTTTTATAGAATATAAATCACAAAATATTGTCAAAGGTTGAAATTTGGAGCAACCTATTTGTGTAGTTCTGTTGAAATTTTTATGATCTGGTAAATGATGGATCGTGATTTTGGTACCTTGTCAGATTGTTGCCAGACTTGGTAGACTTGTCCCCTTAGACCTAATATAACTTCCCTTAACGTTTAATGTCTATCTAAGTTTGTTTAGTCATTGAAATGGCATGATGACCTAGAGTAATGAGACAGGACACATGCAAATGTTTTTGCTCTAGGAGTGGTGATTTGCTGGTTGAGTTGATGCATTTTCTTGTTAGATTCACTTCTTAAGGATTGACACCCTCAAAGAGTCTTCATGCCCCATTCAAGTCACTTCTTTGAGTATTAACGTGAGTATGTCAGTGCCAAATAGCTATGCTATAGATGTCCGTTGCAATGACCCGCTAACAAAAATTGATAATTAACCATAGATATTGATCAATTCCAAATTTTAGACTTCATGGTGTCGTTTTTTGATGATGGTATTCACACTAGTTACTCGTAGATTACAACCTTTAAACTTTACTTTTATCACAAAACAAGTTTGAACACTTAGGACAATGCACATAAATAGTTGTGTAAAATTTGTAAGATACCATTAGCAATTGTTATTATTAACATTGTGCACGATGGATGTGTTTGAAACCACAAGTTGAATATTTAAGTCCTCTTTGTGTCCAATATGTGAGATCTATTGATTTGGACCTCTATAAGTAGGAGGTGAAAAGGCCCAAAACAAGTTTGCAGACTTTAAAATTGGTAAACTTGATTATACAAGGTGATTTTGGTGTTCAAACATATGGTAGGATTTCTTTCTAGATGATGGCGAAGACACTGGTAAAGTCAATTACTCCCTATATGTGAGAGAAGGAGAGGAGATAAACACAATTCCAATACCAGAGAGAAAATGATATAATGTAATCAAAATCTATAGTAATCAAAGAACTACCATGGGATACAATCTAAATAGGTAATGTAAAAGTACCTATGGTATGAGTATGATACATAGTATAGGTACTTTTAGAGAGACTAAGTGGTTGATCCCCAAATCCAAGCTAGAGGCCCCATTTATAATGAGTATGTTTTCCGAGCTTAAAAGACTGAATACAAGATGATCTATTGTCTTACAATGTCTCTCAAATCTCTCTTTTTGTGTTCTCTGCATATTCTTTGTTGAACTAGTATATTGGAACATTTATATATACATGCAACTCTCAATTTTGAGCATATGTCATGGATCCCTTTTCAAGGTTGATGCACCATAATGTGGGGAACATTTCTTCTTCACACTACAAAGAGATAATGGAAGTATCACTTGGCAGGTAGTCCAAGTTCGTAAGAAGCTATTTGGTGGTAGGTAGGAGCCATGTGAATGCCTTCTAGCAAAATCTGCTCATTAACCTATCTGTCAATACCATGCACTTAAACAATTTAAACAAGAACTTTGTGTTGAAGATAACTTAGTATGTCATATATTTACTTGAAAAGCTCCATGACACCCGTGTCAGACCATCCATAAATAGATTGTAGGCTAAACATTGTCAAAGCTGTACGAAGAACAAAATTTTTGCACCATTGTAAAGCGGCATGTGAGCAAGAGTTTGCATCATCTCTCCTTACTCTTTGTCATTCTCATGCCATCGATGTGAATGGGATGATTGAGGTTGAGAGGTAGTGTTTCCTTGAATTCTTTCTCCTTCTTGGATTTCAATGATAAGGTCCATGTCAAAGAAGGCATCCAACATTTATTCCATCTCAGCTTCTTGGAAAGTGGCATCGAGTGTTGGTGAGTAGACTCCACCGGTGGTGGTTCATTTGATATTCACCTCCTTTATTCAGTCTGTAATGAAATTGGAGAAATATTTAAGAGTGGGGGTTGACCTATTGTCTCTTGACCATGAGAATGATAATGCATATCTTGTGATTGTTCTGTGGGAAAAAGACCATTCTTGCATATATGATGATCACAAATATTTTGTTTTTGAAAGATTTGATGCTTACATAGCACACTAGGACATGCCATCCTATCTTCCATAATCAATCTGAAGATTACATAACAAATTAATTAGTAATAGCGAGTACAGTCTGTCGTTACAATATATAACATGTAACATATTACAATGAACAAATGGCTAGCTAACCCTAAGAGAATTGAAACTGCTAAACCATAACCTGTTAACCCTAAGCGGCTTGAAATCGCCAAGCCATAAGCTGCTAGCCCTACACCGCTATCCCTTTAGAGCTTCTACATTGGCACAATGTAAACTACCTCGCATTCTCTAGCCATGCCTTATCCCCATACACCTTGGTTTAGATATGCACATAGATTAGGACCACTGGGTTTTGGTCTTGTCTTTATTGGTCAATGTCTATATTCATGGGTGCAACATATGTACACACCCATGTCTACATGTGGAGTGGGTGAACTCTAACACTCTAACAATCTAACCCTAGAACTCTAACCTAAAGTTTCTAGTGCCCAAACCAAAAGCCTAATACGACTCTAAGCCAATTTAGAGAATCCAAACCAAAATCCACTAACATAAGCCGGCTTAGAGCAGCCAAACCAAAAGCCACTAACACAAAATTAGAATGATGAGGGAACCATCATTCAACCTCTTTGTGTACAAGCAGTGATCCTCTTGGCTCCGTACGTAACCCTGGGACTGAATGTACTTATCAAACTTGATGTACCATTGCCTTGAGCCTTGCTTTAATCCATACAAAGATTTCTTGAGTCTATACACCAGTTCTGGCTGTGTTGGCTTCTCAAGCTTTATCACAAAACCTTGTAGATGTTTCATGTAAACATCCTCTTCAAGGTCTCCATGAAGAAATGATGTGGCCACTTTTTCCACTACAGGTAGTATTGCGTGGGCTATTTTGTCAGTTTGTGAAAATTTTTTGCTAGTGGCATTTTTTTCATAAGAGGTCCCTTACAGTCTTCTACGGTTTGTGCTATATAGCACGTGTTGTTCCTGATTTTCTTCTCCTCTTTTCTGGAAATTTTCACATCAGTTGCACCATTTACCATGTGGACTGAAATGGCCAAATCAATATGATCCTAAGACGATTTAGATCGGCCAACCCTAAGCGCCTTTTACACGGCCATCCTTAATAGCTTTACTCGATCAACTCTTAGCAGCCAAACCAAAAGCCCAATACAAGGTTGGGTAAGGCCTAATACAATATATCTGCAAGTATGAAGGAGAAGCGTAGATGAGGAGAAAAGAGAAGAGCAAGAAAATGAGAGGAAAATCCAAAAATGAGTCCATGAGGTCTGTTTTACAATGGTGCATCGTATAAGCATCTGTATGGTCGTCAAAAAAAGCATTGGAATAGGTATCGGTATGTTCGTCAAAAAAGGAATTAGTATGACTGCCAGTATTTTAAAATTTGATTTTTTTCAATTTGAGACTCCCTCCAATTTTAGCAATGCATATATTGCACCCGCCAACAACATCGGTAACTTGGTGGTGGTACTGAATTTATCTCTTGTAGTGCAAAAGTAAAAAACATATGAGACCGACACCAATCAAGACTAAAATATGTAGGGGATAGGGGAAGAGTGGGATGTGCCATCTTGTGAGTAGCATGGGATGATTGTGCATAGGGTAGAAAACATAGAACTATAATTGCAGACTTCCCTTGATTGGTCTAGATGCTCTCAAATATCAGAGACTAAATTAAATGAATACTTACAAAAAGGGAACTAGTTGATGACACAATCTTTAGTGCCATCTGATCCAAATGTGCTTTCCACATCTAGGGATGGTGGAGATGTATATAGAGAGGCTACTATACCTTCTCTTGATACCAATCAAGACCTAGAGAAAACACTATCCTCAAAGACATAAAACCTCCTCACAGGTTAAAAAACACTCCACTTGAGTACCAACCACTAGCTTTCTAGTCTATCATTGGGGCCAAAATCCCATAAATGGTGGATGAGCTTTGAGGCACTAGGAAAGATTCCAAGAGATTGGGATCAATTTGAGAGAATTTTTGTGAAATAATTTCTCCCTAAAAATGAGCTAGAAAGAAACGGGGAAGATTGGGATAAAGCTATGCAATGGGGTAGGCCTTTCTTACTTACATTATAGAGTATAGAGAAATTTTCCTCCAACTTTAATAATGGAGGACTTTCACAAAACTAGAGGGTTTATACAGGAATTAGATAGACACTTCAAGCAAGAGGTAAAAGGAAGTGCACCTAAAACTTGGGAGGAAGCAATTGAATTTACACAAATTTATGAAGATAATTGCTTTTGACAACTTCTAATCCCACTCAGACTGAGCCCAAGTCCACAAATATGGGGGTGTCACAACCTTTTCTAAAAGGAAAAAGGAAATTTCCATTTAAAAAGGAGGGTGAAGCAATGTTTAAAAAGAGGGTTGCACCAGGACAGGACCTAGGCTAACCAAGAGGACTTTGCAAAGGCTAAAAAGAAAACTTGTGCTTCACTTGTTTGTCACCCAACCATTCTCAATGGAATTATTCAAAGAACAAAAGATGATGAAAAGGATAGAGTTCATGACAAGACTCATAAAGATAGAAAAATCCATGTGGTCCAAATACTTCCAATAAATGGTAATAAAAATTATACATTTTTAGAAGTGTTGCATGAGGATAAAGAGAATCATTGTTGCTTGTCAACTAGCATGTGGAAATCAAGTTTCAATCCACATGAGCTTGTGAAAATGCATGGGATTGTTAATGCGAAAGGGGTTAGGGTTATGATAGATAACATGGTGAAGACAAGAAGATATGAGATACTTTGGTATCCAATTTGGAAGTTTAGATACAAGGATATAAAGAAATGATTGACTTTCAAATTATAAATGTGGATCATGCAGACTTGGTTTTGGGAAGGAATAGTTGTGTGCCCTAGGACCTTCTTTGAAACAAAGTTACGAGCAAAACTCAAAATTGAAAAATAAGGTATAAAAGGTAAGAATAATGTACAAAATAGTCCTTTGATATGTTCTCTTGAGTTGAAAAATCTTGTAATTAAAAGGTATTGTGATGTATATATGCTTTGGTGTTGATCTATTATAAATATGGACTCCGATGTGGAAATAAAAGATCAAGTTTCCTACTTGTCTTTGTCTTCTCATAGTGATTATGAAAGTGATTTGAAAGTCTTGCTAGAGGAATTTAAAGATGTTTTTCCTATTGATTTTCCAAAAGGTTTACCTTCTAAAAGAGTTAAAGATGCAAAGCATGTCTATAAAACATCTTATAGATTAAGACAAGCACAACACTTAGAAGTAGAAAAGTAAGTGCAAGACTATGTAGATAAAGGTTTTACTAAACCCAAAAATTCTCCATGTTCTTCACCTATCTTATTGGTAAAGAAAAAAGAGGGTTCTATGTGACTTTGTGTTGCCTATAGAGCTCTAAATATTATAATAATTAAGAACAGGTTCCCTATGCCTAGAGTGGAAAATCTTCTTGATCAGTTAGAGGGAGCCAAGTATTTTGCCAAGATTGACTAACCTTCAGACTATCATCAAGTTAGAATAAAGGTTGAAGATGTGGCAAACACAGTCTTTAGGACTAGATATGGACATTATGAGTCTTTGGTAATGCCTTTTGGGCTTACCAATGCACTAACTACTTTTATGAAGCTGATGAATAGTGTTCTACAGCCCTATCTAAGTTCATTTATAGTAGTATTTCTTGATGATATCCTCATCTATATTCATACTTGAGAGAAGCATTTAGAACACCTTAGAAAAGTGTTCCAGTTGCTCAAAGAAAATTCTCTTTATGCAAAGGAATCAAAATGTGAATTCTTTGATGAAGAAGTAAAATATGTTGATCATATCATCTCTAAATATGGAATCAAAATGGATCCAGATAAATTTCAAGCTATTTTGCAATGACCTAGACCTAAGAACCTAGAATATATGTAGATCTTCTTAGGAATGTCTGGAATCTATCATAGATTCATTATGCCAAGGTAGCAGTCCACATGATTGACCAACTCAAAGGAAAGAGAAAAACCTTTGAGTGGGGGGCAAATCAAAAGAAAAGTAAGCAAAAATTAAAGGTAGCAATAGCTATAGCTCCAATTTTATACATAGTGGATCCCAATAAACCCTTTATGGTCGAGTCTCAAGAGAGTCGACCAATAGCATTTGAAAGTAAAAAGCTAGAGCATGCACAACAAAATTCCTCAGTATATGAGAGGGAGTTGTATGCTATTGTCCATGCATTGAAGAAATGGAAGCACTATTTATATAATGCTTATGTTTGATTAGGAAAGAATTACGTGGCTTTCTAAACAAATAGAATTGAAAGGTCGGAAGGCTAGATGGGTTGGACTCTTACAAAAGTATGATTATGAGCTTAGGTATCACAAAGAGAAATATAATGTGGTAGTAGGCTCCCTTCGCATGATGCCTATAATAAATGAATTGAGTTTTAGTCGATTCAATAGTGATCTGCTTGAATTGTTTAGAGGGAAATTCCAAGTTGACCCTGCATATTCCAAGATATGGGAAACCATTCAGAAGAGGATCCAAAACAAGAGGTTTCAAGTGAGAATGAAGCATTGATGGGTGCTTTAGAGGGATTCAAGTGGGAATAATTTTTCATAGATGATGACTATCTACTCTACAAAGGTAGAATATGTGTCCCAAAAGATCAAGAGATTAAGTGATAGATACTCTATGATTGTCATGATAATCCAAGTGCTGGACACCCAAGTGTGAACAAGACTTGTAGTCTTGTTAAGAGGCAATTTTATTGGTCTGATATGTATAAGGACATCCTAAAATATGTAGTTAGTTTACCAGCAGACATCGTGTCAGTGAGATAGGAAGTTTAATAGCCATCTTTGGAGAGCTATGTTTAAGAGGTTAGACACTAAACTAAGCATGAGTACACGTGAGTATCCTTAAACAGATGGTCAGATTGAAAGGGTTAACCAAACTAGAAGATATGCTCCAAGCATATGTAAGTAAATGGAAAACTAATTGAGAAGAGTAAGTACCTGTAATAGAGTTTGCATATAATAGTGCTAAGCACTCTTCCACTAGATATAGTCCATTTAAATTTACGTATGGATTTCAGCCTAGAGCTCTTTATGTAGTAGGATGGCAAAAGGAAAAGGTTTAGGCAGCTAAAGACTTTTTAGAAGACATGAATTAAATGCTCAAACTTGCTAAAGATGATATTGAAAAGGCTCAAGATAGAGCAAAGACATATAATGATTTGCATAGAAGGCCTCTTACCTTTGAGGAAGGGATCAACTGTCTATTAAAAAGTGCCTAAAAAGTCTAAAACCATGAAGACAGAACCATGTCCAAACTTATGACCAAGGTATTGCTGACCTTTCACAATATTAAATAAAGTTAGAGATATGGCTTAAAAACTCCAATTACTAGAGACAAGTGGCACACATCTGCCAGTATTCCACATAAGTAGACTCAAAAAAAACGTTGGGACGATTTGATAATCTTATTCAAGATGATCAGATAGTGGAACTCATAGATACTCAATCTCTTCCACATGAGCTAGAGAAAATAATAGACACTAGAGAAAAAAGAGCTAGAAATACAATTTATAAAGAGTGTTTAGTTAAGTGGAAATATTATGATGAAGAGAGTTCCACATGGGAGTGAGTAAGCACTCTTAAGGTTCCCCAACTTTAGTAATCTTCTGAGTCCAATGGATTTTTCAAGAAAAAAATTCTTCTTAAGGGGGTAAGGAATGTGAAGTCTCCTATAGTTTGGGGCACGTGCACACCAAAGGCTAGGGATTATAGCAAAGTGTGGGGGCCGCCTCTAAATGGAAAAGGATTAAAAAATTCCAAGTGTCCGCAATTAGAGGAGGTTGCCCATGCATCTCAATGGCAAGGCCATGAAGAGGGGTGTGATAGAGCCTAGTGTGCGCAATCATACAGGTGATCTCTCTCTCTCTCTCTCTCTCTCTCTCTCTCTCTCTCTCTCTCTCTCTCTCTCATAGCTTTGATAGATAGCCCAAAACACTCAAAATAGATAGCAAGAATAGCCCATGCATCTCAATGGCAAGGCCATGAAGGGGTGTGACAGAGCCTAGTGTGCGCAGCCATATAGGTGGTCACTCTCTCTCTCTCTCTCTCTCTCTCTCTCTCTCTCTCTCTCTCTCTCTCTCTCTCTCTCTCTCTCTCTCTCTCTCTCTGCTTTGACAAATAGCCCGAAACACTTGAAACAAGAATCCCCTATTTTGTGTGATTTTGTTTATCTTAATATACCTTTATGTTGTTATTATTCTACCCTATTTTCCCCTTTTTGATCACTTGAAAGGGGTATGTGAAGCATGGTTTCCTTTCTACTCATGGTTGTGTATGCAGTAGGGTGTGTTCCTAGGTAATAGATACAAATACCTTGCTCTAGAGTTATATCCTTATGTATTTTCCAAAGTTTTTATTTGTATACTTACTTGTTGAAATCAACATCCAAGTGGTCTTGATTGCTTCTATATTACACCTTTTGCCTTTTTGAGTACTGCATGAGAGATGGCCCCACCAAGAAAGAAGATTCAAAGTTCCAATGCCATGCCTCAAGCTCCAACAGACCCTCAACTTGCGGCTTTTGTTACAAATGAATTTGTTGATGGCCATTCTCAACCATAGGGTTATTGTTGCACTCACACTTGTCTTTATGGAACTTGTAGTTGGGGTAAGCCTTTAGCTTACACGCTACTATGACCAATCCCTAAAGGCAAGCATACATGCATGCACCCCTATGTGCATGGATACAACCTCTTACATAGGCACATGCTACACATTGTAATCCACATGCTACTTGTTGTATCCCATATGCTACTTACCCTTACCATATGTGGTGCATATCCCTTTCACTTTTATTTCCACCTCCATCTTGAGCCTACAAAGAAACTATGAAAAATTTTCTCCCTCTTAATTATTTGATCAATCAAGCAAGGTTCCATTCCATTGTATTGAGCACACTCTTCCTAATTTAGCTATTCTCTATTGCTATGGTGCTTACACAATGATGAATGCCACATTGGTTTATCCACCATAGCTCTTACATGTAGTATCAGAGCTAACACATAATTAGTATTTCCTAATTACAATGGTTAGATCCTTATGCTAGACTTAGTGCTCTATTTCTTCAAGCACTAAGTTGCTTCATAGCCCTTTAGAGTTTAGGCTAATTACTACTCAATTATGACTATCCCTGGCATTGGTCTTTGGGCGCATCTATATGGCCACAACCCTTGCCAATGATTAGCGATAATTAGATTAAGTATTAGGCTGTGTGCTTTTCCTTCTTCATTGGACTCGCTTGATTACATTTGAAGAATTCATTTTATCTCAATTCCATTTATATGCGCTCATAATTGCTGAAACTTGTTCCCAAGTGACTCGATTTCATGGTCAAGTATTCTAAATTTGGACATTTTGCTCACTAATCGAGTCATTTTCACCAAGGTTGAGTGTTTCTCTTGCTTATTTTTTGCACATAATCAAAAGGTTTATCAATTTTAATTGGAATTGGTGCATGGAGCCTATGTTTTGAAGTGGGAAAAGGACACCTTATTATTATCAACTTTTGAAAGTATTGAGTGTATGATTGAGAGTGACAACTCTTTGGCAACTTGTAATCATCATATCTTGAGCTCTGGTAACGACATTTCAATTCTGAAACTTGCATTGTGTTCCTTGTTTGATTCTCTTTCATTCAAGTACACTCATTGTTGATTTCATGATGATTTGTGGCTAAAATTTTGTAGCATTTGGATTTCATTTGAGTGCCGAAATAGGTCGATGACTGAGTGTGGTGACATAGAACATAGGTAGATTGCCAGACCTGAGAGAAATATTTGCATGTGTTAGAGATAGTGTTATTTTGTTGGTTCAATTCTTGAGATTGACAACCTCAAAGAGTCTCTTTACCCCATCCAAGTCGCTTCCCTAAGTATTGACATTGTGTTAGTGCTAAATAGCTAGTAGGCTACAGATGTCCATCGCGGCGACCCGCTAACACTTGAAAATGTAATCAATTCACTTCTAGAGGAAAAGAAAAGACTCGGCACTTACACAAGGTCTCAAAATAGTGCAATGGTCGTCAAATGTAATTTTTTCTCACATTGTGCCAAAAGGAACCATAAGTCACAATATTGCTTTTTCATTAAGGCGTGGCCTCATTACAACAAGAAGGGATATGCACCCAATAGGTGTTTCTTCAATAATAATGCTAAGAATCAATATAATTTTAGATATTCAAAAGGCAAGGTACATGTAGTAGAAGAAACAAAACAAGAAGAAGAGGATGTCAACACTGTCTACTATGAGGATGTCTTATAGTGGGTTTAGACACTACCCTAAACCCAAAGTTTGGTAGTAAGACCTACCCACATGCTACTCATGCTATGCACACATGATACTTGCTATAGCCCACGTGTGACTTGCCCTCTACCATATGTGGTGCATATCTCTCTCACCTTTATGTCCACATTTCATCTTTAGTTTATAAAGCCACTATACAAAGATTCTATTTCGCCCTGTTAGTTTTCTAATCAATCAAGCAAGTTTCCATTTCATTGTATTAAGTATACTCCATCTAATTTAGCTATTTTCCATTGCTATGATGCTTACACGATGATGAATATCACATCTTCTTATCCACCATAGATCTTACAACCCTAGCGATTGGAAAAAGGGAAAGATTTTGTTGGCATTGTGGTTAGCAAATAAGAAGACCTTTGCAAAGGCTTTGTTGGTAAGTTAGAAAGAGTCTACAAGGAGCAGCAAATTCATAACTATAGATATTTCATTTTGTTAAATGATAGGACTATCTTAATTAGACTTGGTGTGAGAAATAATTGTTTGGGTGATGTTTGAAGGGCTATGTGGATGAAACTATGGCTGAAATTAATAAAGAAACCATAATTGTGTACAATGAGGTAGTAATTAAAGAAAAAGAGTAATGGGTGATTGTGGTGTGGAAAAAGAGAGACTAGTATCCAATTGGAACTATGTTTATGGATTGGTGGACCGATTAGTCAAATATATTTCATTAATCTTGTTGTTAATAAAATTAAGTCTCCTACTATATCTAGGAGTTTATGGATGGCAAGTGTGCCTCTTAAACGTGGGGAAAAAGGCATCGTTCATAGATCCTAGGTTTGTTGAGATTTTTTTTTAGTGAAATATGATCTAACTTTCATCACAACCTTCCCTCACTCCTATTGCTTGCATCCTTACTTCTCCAAATTGGAGTAAGGTGTCATCAATGGAATTTAAGAATAAACGGAAGTCAAATATCAAGTAACCCCAATTTTTTGGTTTGGGACATTACACCAACACCCCCCCATAGTGCTGCCCCTCACACCAGGGGGTGATAGGGGAGTGGGAGTGACGCTCTTGCTATTTTCAAGGTAGCCAAGAAAGATACATAGGCTCAAAAAGCCTTCACATCAACACTACCTTTTCCTTAGAAGATAGTGCATATAATATTTTTTAAGATCTACCATTGATTGTTTTGGGCAATGCCTCTTACTTAGCTACATGGTGAACCTACCTAGTTTTTTTTTGGCATGTACTCAACCATGTATGGTTTAATGTAATGTGATAATGTATTTTTCATTTATGAATTTTTACTTTTAAAGTACAACATATGCCTCATGAATGGAGATGTAGCCTTTATGAATGTACCCAAGCATGTATTAATTTTGTCACCACATATAAATACAATGCTTATCTTGTTATACAATCCTCAAAGCATAGCTCGATGTAAGAGCAATAATACTTAGTTTTTTAGATCTTTTGAAGTTGTAAAGACACAAACAAGGTGGTGCACAAGAGAGTCGAATGGTGGTAGAGGGGGTACCTCTAATTTTAGAATGCACCTTATGTTTTGACTCTACCTTCTATATTATGGAAAGAAATAAGTAATTTCGAAAGGAACAAGGTAAATCTTTCAACCTATTGGTGCCCTTCTGCGTGCCAAAAAGTAGTGTGCTTTTGGGCTATAATATTAAAAGAATGCGAGGGGCTTCTAGCCTTGTGATTGGTCTCGTTGGCAATGGCCTAGGTCATGCCAAGTGGTCACTTCCTATGGCTTCATTCAAAACCCATATTTATTTTGTCTCATTTATGTATGCGGAGTCATCTTTACATAAAATCTTCATGATTTCACAACAAAAATTAAAAGCTAAGTTTCAAACATTGAGGTTTGCTACTTCTACTATAGTAATACTTTTGGAAATACCAATTTTTTTGAATGGAAGAAAAGATTCTCTTTTGCAAAATATGTGATTTTTCCACTTTAACTTGACTCTTGGGTGTATTACATGGAAAACACTAACATTAGTTTTCCCTTTGATCACGCACATTTTGGATTTTTTTTTAAAGAATGTATTTGTCAAAGAAGTACAAACAAAATAGGTTTTTTTGGTGACATATATATATATATATATAATATATATATATATATATATAAGAGAGAGAGAAGAGAGAGAGAGAGAGAGAGAGAGAGAGAGAGAGAGAGAGAGAGATCATAGGCCCCCTTCAAATATCTATATTTCACAATTGTCAAATCCTCAAACTTCCAAGTCTCTATGTATAGTTGTATAGATTTTGGAGAGTATCAATTAGCTCAAGCTATATGATCTTTTGCCTAATGTTCGTCCCAAATACTGTCCACAAGATTTGAGCTTCTAGGTACTGAAAAAACATCACCATGAGCTCCGTACCTAATCACATTTTCAATCTAGTTTCTTCCACTCCAAAATGTGAGCTCCATAGGTTTCGTGCTTAGATATTCATAGATGCATGTGGGTACATGCAGGCAGGCATTGTAAGCCATAAATAAAACATCACCATGAGCTCCGTAGGTTTCATGCTTAGTTATTCATAACTGCATGTGCAAGCATTGTAAGCCATAAATAAAACATCACCATGTTGCCTAATAAAGTGATTGCCCAAAAATTGAAGGTAGAACCAATTAAACATAACAAATAGACCCAAAAGATGTATAACAAAAAGTACATCAAAATTGACTCTCATCAAACGCATGCATGGAACAAGCAAAGATAATAAGTTAAGTAAAATCTTGCAAAAATAATCTTGATAAGTTCATACCTGCATATGGGTACATGCAAGCATTGAAAACCAAAAATAAAATGCCACCCATGTTGCCTAATAAAGTGATTACCCACAAATTAAGGATTAAACCATTTAAACCTCATGCTTGCATTTGATGAGACTCCATTTTGATAAATTTTGTAGAATCATCTCTAGGATCTATTTGCTAAACACAAGAAGTTAAGTAAAATCTTGCCAATAATCTTGATAAGCAAATAGAAATGAAAGATGATTAACAAAAAATCCATCAACATGGACTCTCATCAAATGCATGCATGGAACAATCAAACACAAAAAGTTAGTAAAATCTTGCCAATAATATTCATAAGAAAAGGCTTATTTGAACTTATGGGTAGGACAATGTCTAGTGTTATTAAACATTGGATGATAATATGATGAAATATTAATCTAACCCATATTAGTTTTTGGTAAGGTCAAAGAAAACCTTCAGTGAACTTTAAACATATAGTCTAAGTTATGGGATCTTCATAAAAATCAAGACCTACTGGGTAATTTTGGAGCCAGTTTGTATAGGGGGTCTAGAAGATATGCTTAGTTTTTTGACCAAAAAATGTGCTTACTTGGGTGTACAATTCTTCTATTGTACAAGAACCACACCTGTAAACCAATATATTGAAGCAATATGATGCCACTGTACTCCAATCCTGCTAAAAATGTTACATTTAATGGTCTAGTAACTTGTGTGTAGTGGAAAATAGCATGAACATAGTGAGAATTTCATTAAAATAGATTCCTAAAGAGAATGACAAGAGTGCTTGGGTGGAGAGAGCAACAAAAAGTATAACACCTAGTTAGATAGCATGAACAATACTTCAAAAGAGAGAGAAATTAAGCAATTGACAACAATTGAGGACTGGATTTGCATGGAGCCGGTCCCCCTCCAAAAGGCTTTGTATTATGGTTTCTCCCATCAAGAGAGACATTTTACAATACAATACTTTGTGTTCCTTCAATACTAGCTAAAGCAATGAACATGGGCAATTCAAGCACTAAGCAAAACACTTATCAAACACAACATCAATTCCCTCGCAGTCTCAAACCCAAGACCTCACACACCTTCAAAGATGGTGAGAGCTAGCGGGGTATGAGAGTAGATTGAGAGGAAGAAGGAGTATTCTTCTGAGAAAGATGTGCATCTCCTCACATAATCAATCATATTAGCATTATCTTAGTAATCATCATGGTAGAGGAAGTGAGCATGCATTGAAGCTTGGCTCTTGGTTGGATTTGCATCACGACGCCAAGAGTTGTTGGTGTAGGCCTCCCTTCTCACAAGCTTGGAGTAGGTGGTAAGCTTTCCATTAAAGCTTGAGAAGGAGAGAGAGAGAGTCTTCTTGCTTCACACATTGATGGTGTGAGTGTGTAAGTGAATAATTCCTTTGAAAAATCAGCCCCCTCTCTCTCTTGGTCGACCCCCCTTGCTATTTCCTCATGCTCACATCCTATTGGACCTCCCCAGCCTCAGCTAATGGAAATTAAGCAGCATAAGTGATAGCCTTTTGACATGTGTACCCCTTTCCCCTTTTGTGAGAGCTGTAGGTAATTAATAAATGCAACTAAACTCTCATTGGACCCCTTTGCCTCTTGGCCAATAGGAATCAGGCAAGCCATTAGGCTGCTGAATGCTCATTGGACCCCTTGGGAGACTGTCCAATAGTCTTCTAGAGAGCTTAATTCTTATTGGTTCTTTTATTAAGTGTTTTTAAACTGATTAAACTAGATTTACTCTAGCATAATTCTCATTGCTCCACCTCCAAGGTCATCCAATAGGATTTGAGTACACCTTGTGGGCATTTGGGCTAGGGAGCTGACATGTGTCCCTCATTCCCTTTGTGTAAAGGGAGCTTGTGTGTATGTGTGTGAGTTTCTTTCTCATCTCCTACAACTAGGGCTCGCCCCCTCCTATGTAGGGATTCATGAAGACTTTGGGACACACACAAAGCATCCAATTTCCCTAATGTTTGACCTTTGGACATAACCTTTGAATTTTGGAACCTTAGCATTTTGGAAGTCTTAATGGGCTGAACCCTAAGGTCTTTGGAGCCCATTGTTGGACATAGCTCTTTTTCAGATGGCCCCCCTTTGGATCCCTATTTTCCCTCCTTTGGATCCCTACTATGGCCAGTGGTCTGCTAGCTTAAGCAATATTCTAACTTTTTCTCCCTTGGTAGTTCCCTATATTAAATGATCAGGTAAACATGAGAAAATCATTCAGGAGAATTAGATATTAGTTTTAGTTTTTATGACATTACCTCTCTCTTGAAATCATAGTCATCCTCGACTATGGGGTAGAGAAGATAAAGCATATTCATTAGTCCTTTTTCTACCGGGTAGAGGATCCCTATGTTACCCTACGACATCGTTCCAGAATGGGATGACTAGTCCATTTGGCCCTTGAGAGCCTAAGCTGCCGCAAGCATGTCTGCACATTAGTCCTATCAATCTGCCATAGTAGAGTGACAAGCTCTACTTGGTGTTTGGGAGACGTCTTCTTCGCAAAATTGATCTAAGCATGCATACAACTTAATTTTTGTGCACAATAAAGAAAAAGAGATTCTTATAGGACAAAAACTTTGTTCATATTTAACATTTGTACATTTGCTTACTCTAGGGAAGCATTGTAAGCATTGACGAGGTTTAGGTTATCCTTTAATTGTATGCCTTTCATTCATCTAGCATATTCAAAATGATAATTCTTAAACTTAATATCATTGGATAGTCTTACCACCTCTTAGTACCTTGTCTTCATGTCGGAGAATGGACTCGGTCTACAGCACCTCTTCTTGGTTGTCGATCTTTGGTGGCTCTTCAATAGTAGGTTTTTGAGGTGTCTCTCCTTTGTAAGGGTTTAGTAGGCTCACATGGAAAGCATTGTGTATGAGCCAATGGTTGAGAAACTTGAGTTGATAGGCCATCCCATGGATTGGCCTAAGAATATGGAAGGGACCATAGTACATTTTTGCTAACTTAGCATAGTACTTTTGGTGTCCCGTAGGATTCTTGCCCGTCATGTGCCTTAGTCGAGCCTTGGGAGATTTTAAAAAGACCCAATCATTTTCTTTAAAGGATTGGGCTCTTCTGTGCTTGTCAATAGCAGCCTTTTTCCTTTGTTGTGAGATAGAGATAGCATCCTTAATCTTTTGGAAAGATTCTTATAGGTCTTGGCTATACTCATTTGCAGCGAAGATCTTCCCATGTACCTTAAGTAGCAGGGGACTTTTTGATCTTCTCTCAATTATCTCAAAAGGTGCTTTTTCCGTGGAAGTATGTATAGTATTATTGTAGACATACTCAACTAAGGGTAAGTACTTCTCCCATTGGGATCTTTGATCTACTTCCGTTACATAGGCTTTTAGTAGATGGAGAATTTTTAGGTTAGCTATTTCACTTTGGCCATCCATTTCGCGGGTGATAGGCTGAAGAGAAATTTAGCCTTATCCCTAAATTCTCAAAGAGACCCTTCCAAAAATTACTGGTCATTCAAGGATCTCTATCCGACACTATGGACATTGGCAAGCCATGGTACTTGAAGATTTGTGAAATGAAGAGGGTTGCCATTTGATGGGCTTTGATATTATTTTTCAAAGGTATAAAATGAGCTAGTTGACTAAACCTGTCCAGTATCATCCATATTCCTATATTCCCATGGATAGACTTAGGCAAAAAATCCATGGATATGCTCTCCCATGGTGAATTAGGGATTGGCAAAGTTTGAAGCAATCCTGGTTGCTTCCCTCTATCAAACTTCGTCTTTTGGCATACCACACATTTAGAAAATACTCTTGTATGTTTGCTTTCATGGTAGGCCAATAGAAATATGTTTCAATCCCCTTTAAGGTAGACTGAATCCCTCTATGCCCTGCATAATTAGGATCATGAGATTCATACATTACTTTCTCACGTAGTGAGCTAGTAACACATAGTCTATTGTCATAGAGAAGATAACCATCTTGTAAGGTAAATGGTTCCTCTTTCTTCCCTAATGCAAGGGCTGAAATCACATCTCTAAAATCTGGATCAATAGCATACTCATCTATCATAGAAGATAGATCATTGTAAGTTGCTATGGAAACCGCATTCATTCTCGGCTATCTTGAGAGTACATCGGCTACTGGATTATGCTTGCCAGCAATGTGAGCAATATGAAAATGAAATCATTAGGAAAAATATGAACCCTCTAGGGGCCCTTTGGGATTAAGGTTAATTAGAGGCCATTTAATGAGAAGAGGGTGGTGGACACACTCTATGCCCTCAAAAATGTAGGGGGACAAAGTAGTCTTACACTTCTTAAATGGGCTCTTACCTAGTGAGAAGGTGGGGTGCGGGGGGTGGGCCATATGGAACCTCCAACTTTTCTCCTTTTTGATCTGGTTTTGAAAAAATCCCAAAAATTTGAAATTTTTCAAAATTTTCAAACCTCAAATTTCATCTTCTTAAACCCCCCCTAAAACTATTTTATGGTCAAAAAAGCATTTTTTGACCTCAAAAAGTCAAAACGTGCACCCAAAAACCCTAAAATTCAAAATTTTTTAAAAAAAATTTTCGCTATCCAGAGCTCCCCCAAAAGTAGTTCTTAGGAAAAAAGTGATTTTCTCTCTCTAGAACCCCTTTTCCAACCCCTCCTTGGTTGCAACCATCACACTCATCCTCTACTCCAACACACTCTCTCTCTACACCATCTCCATTGCTACAGCAAGGAAGCTCCTCTCTCCTCCCCTACCACCTTCCATTGCCACACCAAGCAAAGGATATCCACCTTCTCCTCCCATTGCCACACCAAGCAAGGGTTATCCACCTTCTCCTCCCATTGCCACACCAAGCAAGGGTTATCCACCTTCTCCTCCCATTGCCACAAGGGTTATCCATCTTCTCATATCACTTTATCCTCTGTACATTGTAGGAACAAGCAAGGTCCTTCTCTTCCTCCTAGTTTTCTTTGCTCAACCATGGCCAACTCTACTTCGCAAAGGTGGCCAAAGGATGAGGTCACAGCACTTGCATGCCACAACACTAGAGGTGTAGATGATGAGTGGGAGCCACAAGAGTTCACCAAAGGTGCTTGGGTATACATGCAACCATCTGCTATTGGCCCTCATCGTGTGCGGAATCGTGCAAACTTGGATCTTCATTGGAAAGGAAAGATCCTTGGCTTCAAGAACCGCAAAGACAAGGGGACCGTAGCCATTGTGCAACATGTTTTCTCAATGTCAACCATGCATTTGCAACAACCACCTCAATTTCCAACACATTGTAAGTACATGTTTTGAGAATACAAAGCTAGGTGTGAAATCACAGTGTAATGTTATTATGGATTCATACTTAAGATTTGTCATGCATTTATAGTCATATTTCCATCCACGTTGGTGGAGGAGCAGCTACTACATAGTCTCTCCGCCACATTCAATGCTATACATGCAGATATTGGAGTAATAATGTTCCCACATCTTTGCCCAACCAAACTGGTTCAAAGAAGGAGTTTCTTCTATTCTCACTCCTATATTGTCCCTACTTCTACACAAGCGTTTGGAACGCTTGAACCCATCAAAGTAACTTCCTTATTAATTATGGAGTGGCCAGTGTTAGATTTGTGGTCGGTAGCATCTTTCAAGTAAAAGATGATAATGGATGTCCAAAACTCTTTGAAATACTCTAAAGCTTCTAGGTCTGTGGGCTTGAGTTGGTGTTTGCCTATTCATTGTTTTGTGCACATTTTTAAAGAGTTTGGATTTGTGGAGACTACCACAATGCTTGTATGTAAAGATGCGCATTACGAGGAATTAGGAAGGCTTTTAGAAGAGGACTGGGGTTTTGTGGAGGGCATGCACAATGGGGACCAGTACCGTTGTAAGGTTGGAGCTTCAGGTATTGGAATGCTCTATTTGAAATCTCGCACCTCCTTGTACATACGATTTCACTATGATCGTTGGATGTGCAAGCTTGGAGTGTGGACTCCCTTACAGAGTGTAGACTGCACTATTGCAAGCTTTGACATTGCAGTGAAGATGCCCAACGATGCTTTGGAGGCAGTCCAAGTGAACAAGCATTGGACTCTCAGTAATGTTTGAGAACATTTGGTTATTATGGTTTTTGAGGCCCTTCAACAAGCACAATTTTGTTTACAAGGTCACAAGGTGAGAATCCTTCCACCACATTTTCATCATGGTTTGTCGATCATTGGATGCTTATTGTAATGAATGTCCGCAGATTGGAAAGAGAATGGAAGACAAATTGAAGGTCGAGGAGGACTGGGGGATGGATGGAACTATGCTATCGATCTTATAACTTTGTAACTCTTGTAATTTTCAAACTGATCCCCGCTGTAATCAACATGATTTGCTTCGGAAAATTATGCTTTTGAATATAATTTTTTGCATTGGGATGAGAAATCATTTTTTGGTGAAAGTGCCTTTTTTTTTAATGTCTTGAAAAAAGGGTCCATTATAAAAGGGGGGCCACCTAACTCATTCACTATTTTCACTTTTGCAACTCTTGAGCTCCTCCACTCTCTATCTACACCCCAGGCTAGACATGGATGCTTCCACAGCCTCTGCATCTACAGCCACATCCACCCCTTTGTCACGCTTCATCCTCTTCCTCGAGGACACCAAATACAAAGGGAAGTTGGACCTCCACACCTTTTTTACTCGTCTCCCTGACCTTGATGCCACAGTTGCCCTTCACATGGATGCATTTGCCGAGATTTTTGCGTTCATGGAGGAGCACATCATAAAATATTCTGTATCTATCCCCCCACATGTAGGGATCTAGGTGCCTTGCGATCTTTTGTGCTATATACACAAAGGTGATCGCCCATTCTCCAAGCGGTTTCAACGATTCCAAGAAATTGCAACCGATGCAGGCCTTTACTTGGACGAGCGCAAGTTGGGGGTGGAGTACCTTTCTCGGATCGCAACATTTATCTTCTTGGTGAGCAAGGAACCTGATTTGGAGGAGCTTTGCTTACCACAACTTCAGGTTGGGTCCTTTATCAAGGACACCAAGGAGCAGCAGGTTATCCCCATGAACCCTGCAGCGGAAGGAAAAGCATACCGGCTCGAGTACCCTAGGGGTCTTGAGGAAGTGGTTGAGAAATCCATAGTTGGAGCTGGCCCTAGTGACACTCCAGTGCCACATCCCAGAAGTAGAAATCAATCGCTTCTCCTCAGTGTTAGTGGATGGGGAGGAGTATGTGTTCCTACATGATTTGGAGAAAGCATTTGGCCTGCGCATGGATGAATGCTTGAGCGTGCTATGTAACAGCACCAAATGTCCCTTAGACAATACGCCAGATTCCCTAGAAAGCAAGCTCTTGCCAGATGGGGACTTTGTTGCTGACACTATTGCAGTTGTATGTGCGGAGGTCCTGGAAGCAGAGCAGTTGCACGTGGCTGATGAAGAATTCCAAGCCACGCAAGCCAAGGTTGAGGCTACTAGGATGCCTATGGCATTCTGCAACCTCCCATCTGATGATCCAAAGGTCGTATCTGTGGTGCATGGGAGCATTGACTTGGATGCAAAGGGCAACAGGGAGGAAGACGACAAGGAGCAGGAGGTAAGCTGTATCCTAAATTTCATGTTACTATTTTATCCTTCATTGTCTTTTTTCTCAACCTTCATCGGTTTATGACAAGATGTCATGGAGGTTGATGATTTTGCTGCAAGGATGGGTGGCAAGCGGACGGGCTTTGGACCTCAAGCTTCACTTGCGCATTACCTAGGACAACTCCCCCCTGGCGATGTGGCCATTATCCATAATGAATTTACTTCCCAATCCCATTTTATGACTTGGTCGTTAAAAGCTTTGAGCAAGTTTTTGTGTTTGAGCACCATTGCTCAAACTGCGCCTCAAGTGTTCCTAGTGCGTAGATCCCTTGTATGCACAACGTTTGGTACTGGCTTTCGTGGTAAAGTGATTGCCCAGATAGGGATACATGGTTCCATTGGATCAACTGACCCAAAGGCCATAGAGCAGTCCCTCTTGAGTGGGGAGTTGCCTTACGTGCAAAATAGGCGCCAGGAAATGGTCAAAAAAATTATGAACTCCTCAGATACATGATGTAAAATCACCGTTTTGGAAGTAATAAAAAATATTTGAAATTGTCTCTCTATCTTGAAAATTCTTTTGAATGTGATTTGTCAATCTTGAAAATTGTTTCAATTGGTGATATGAAAATTGTTTTGATTAGTGACTTTGTAATTTCAAGTTCCTAATGTAATTTCAGTCAATTTCAGTAAATTTAGGTATTTTATGTTCCCTAGGGGGTAGATAAGCCTACCAAGGGCCAAAAAAAGCCTGGCCACAAGGGCGTGCAAATGGCCCATCCATCAGTTTTGGATGGGCCATTTGTGCGCCCTTGTGACCAAGCTTTATTTTGCCCCTGGTAGGCTTATCTACCCCCTAGGATACTTACAAAGCACAAATTTATTGAAATGAATTGGTTTTGCACCATTAATTTAGATGCACCCTTTCTATGGCAATTCTAGCATATGTTCACACTCAAGGACACTAGAAAAGGTGAAATCAATTATGAAATGAAGTTTCCAGCACACTATCACTTGCTTTAGCTCTACCTAGTACACCCCTGCACCAAAAAGTCCAATTACATTGGACATTTGAAATCTCCAAATTAATGTTGCATAGACACTTGGTTTCACAATATGTTTTTTTTTAAAAAAATCCTATAGGGAATTCAAAGCTTGAAATGGCCAAAAAAGGGTGTCCACAAGGATCCATGTAAAATAATGTTGCAAAACCAATAGGTTTTAGTAAATTTGTGCTTTTTAAGTACCCTTGGAGGTAGATAAGCCTACAAGGGGCAAAAAAAAGCCTGGCCACAAGGGCGCGCAAATGGCCCATCCAAAACTAATGGATAGGCCATTTGCGCGCCCTTGTGGCCAGGATTTTTTTTGCCCCTTATAGGCTTATCTACCCCCAAGGGTACTTAAAAAGCACAAATTTACTGAAATTGACTAAAATCACATACAGAACTTGAAATTACAAAGTCATTTCATTACAAAGATAATAGACACAGTAGACACAACTGTTGAGCATATTGTCATTGGAAAGTCAAATCATTACAAAGATAAGGGTGTGCAATACAAAAAGAGGGGTAACTTCGGCTAATGCTAGAAGTCTCGTCGCAATCGACGTGCAAGCTGCATATCTTTTGGTTGTATTGTCACTCGCTTTGCATGTATGGCGCATAGGTTGGTATCTTCCAACACCGAAATGATGTGGGCCTCTGCAGCTTCTTGAATAGCCTCTAGTGCTATTGCTTGCATTCTTTACTGATTTCCATAGCTTTGAAGCACCTCCTTCACAGTAGTGCGAGCAAAGGGGCGCGTCGAATCAAAAGCTCCGTCGTCTTCTGGTAGTGGCGGATTTATGCAAATGCCCTTGCTATTTTCCGGCGCCGCTGTGGTTGTCTTGGGGGCACTTGCACATTTGCTGGCAGGCGGCGTTTAGGCTTCTTGAAAAACTTAGACTTGCGCATGTTTACATGCTTAGGGGCTGGTTCTGCAGCCTCTTCTGATTCTTCCTCTTCCCTTGGCTGCCGATCTTGTCGTGTGTGGAGGGCTCCCTGGCCTCCAGGCAATTTCTTCCCCCCAACGGCCACCCGGTGTGTGTGCGGTATTTTTTCTCGCAGCCATGGTGGCTCACTCTCTGATTCAGTGTCTGTATGGACCACCCGAGTCCTGGATGGTCCTGCTTGTGATTGGTGGCACGACGGATGCTCCCTATCGAACTTTGTTGTTTGCTGGCCCTCTTCTTCTCTCCAGCGTTGGGCACGTTGCTTCATTCTCCTTCTAGGTGTTATATCTTGAGGAGGTGGAGATTCAACAGTCCTCGATGACTCTCGTGCCCTACCACCATGCCCACTACCAGATGAGTTCCTGGAACGGCCAGGCGTTCGTGGCCGTTTTCTTGTGCCTTTAAGACATGACGGATTCTCACATCCTTGGAGGGTGTTTTTGTTGGCAGGCAAATGCTCTTTCGTGGTTTGTTTGGTGCGCGCCATTTCGTTGGTAAGAGCTCACCTGTTCTTAAGAAATGAGTGGTTTATGAGAGCATGCAATATTTATAAGGGCCCATTTAAAAAGGGCCCTGTTCACACTAATTTTTTTTTAAAAAGTATTATTTTTTAAATAAACATGTCGCTAAGAGTTGGACCCTGCGTTCACGTTTAGTGACTCACGCAGTATCCACTTTGATCCTTGTCGCACTCTGCATCGCCGCCATGCAGCATGCTTGGTGGGACCTTGCGACATTTGCCACTTGTTGCTATGCTCTTGACGACTCCATTTCCGCACTTCAATAGCAATCTTGGATTGTCGCGCACGCTCCATTGTGAGCTTACGAGCAAATGTTGTGCGAAAAAACCAATTGAACATCTTTTCCAAATAATTGGATTGCACCATTCCACCACCATCTCGAGTATTTTTGAAGTACACTCCCCTTGCTCGATAATGGGACTTCTCCATGCCTTGAGTGCTAAAAATTTCAAGCGATCCATACTTGTGCATAAAAAATGCAGCATGCGCAAACAAGATATGTTGTTCACATGAGTCAACGATCCACATTATTAAATAAAAGAAATCCCTTGTAATGAATACACCAAGTAAAATGACTTACCATGTAATGTGTGATGTTATTTTCACCCCAAGAAAGGGTGAAGACCTTGGTAAAATCCGCCAAGGCTTCTTGAAATGATTGGCGTTGTTCTTCTGTTATGCTGTTAAGGCCCATAAGCTTGACCATTTTATCAAAATGTGCCCAAACTTGCTTGCGCTTGTTTGCAAGCTCGCTATTTGAATCATTGTCGGTAGTAGCTTTGCATAACTCCTTCCAAAGCTCCCAAAGGTTACCTGCCTGCTGGTTGGAGCTGTTTTGAGCATCATATCGACTTGGCTTTCCTTGGGAAACTTTCTTCAAAAAGTGTCTAGCTTTTTGTCCACTCATTGAGACTTGTTGAGCAATTTCATGGGCCTCCCCTGTGTTCTTTGCAGCAACGATAGACACATTTTCACCGTGACAGCCAATGGAATTCAAGAGTACCTCCACTCTTTTGATTGCTTCTTGGTACTTTTCCAACGGTTTCATTGTGAAAGCATAGTCAATGTGGAGCTTCAATAGCCTATCAAAAATGCGCATGAATGCGTGTAATGTACAAAAATGTACATTCGATAGAGGAAATCAAAAGATTGGATTCCAAGCGTGGTCCTTTTGATCACGGTCTGGGACATTGAGCATGGGACATCTCAGAATAGACGCTTCCCATTCTCTAACTTCATCTCCGACATCATGACAATCTAACCCTTGTTCTCCATGCCCTTGCCATGGAAGCATGGAACTGGCCTTTGCAGTGCTCTTATGTGATTTTTTTCCATTAGGTTTGTACCCTCGAGTGCAAAATGCACAAGGCATGAGATAAGAAGCCCCTTGTTTGCAGCCAAGCAAACACTTTATGGTCTTCAAATCCCCACCTAAGTGCCACTCCATATCATAACTACCAAAACCCTCAATCTCCAACTTCTGACCTGCAATTTGGGAGTGTATTACTTCTGTGATCCATGGAGTTCTCTCAAAAATCCATGAAAGTACTCCATTGGTATCTTTGGGCACCTCAATAGCACCCAACCACCAAATGTATTTCTCTGATTGCACGCTAAAAGATGGGGTGGGAGATGGCTCGACTGAATTCCTTCGCTTGGTTTGCAGAAGGGACTTGTTCATTAGAGTGACACTTAGCCTCTCTAACCTTCGGCCTTTCACTATTTGACACTCATCGAGTTTCAGCACAAAAGTGACTTTTGTGCCAAGAACTACAAAATAAATAGTGCTAAGACCTTAAACTTCAGAGTCTATGATAAGAATAATACCAAATAAAAAAGTAAAGTGTGTCACCTTCTTCAGGTAACTCGTAAAATCTAGGCATGGCTTCTTGAAGCCTTCTAAGATCCACGAAAATATTGTTCCACATTGTGTAAGGAAAGCCCTTCTCCGAAGGTCTTATGGATAGTTTCTTACCTTTTCCCCTTGTCTTTGTTGCGCACGAAGCATAAATTAAGGGAAGTTGGCATTGTGTCCTCAATGTGTAGGTATGTCCCAATGCGGGAGAACACATCTTCGTTTGTGGCCTTCTTTGCGAGCTTGACTTGTGAGGAACGAGAAATAGGTTTTCCACAATGCCATGTTCTTTGAGGGCATCCTTTAGGAGTTGGAAAATAGCCTGATAGGCTTTGGTGCTGATTCCAACCTCATCACAAGCTTGTTGAACGTCATCATCACTAACCACATTTCTTAATTTACGCATAAGGTCCTTGGTGACTGCATCCTTAATGTGCTTACCTCTAGGTGATTGTAAGATAGAAATCAGCGTTCTGGGTATTGAGACAACTAGTGAGAAGGTTGACTCGATCATCTTGGCTTGTTCCACCGCATGCCTCCTGGATGAAGTTTCTAGCAAACAAATAAACATAAATGTTAGAAAATAGTGTGAAGTAAGAATGCATCATGCAAGTAAAGACCAAATCACCTTGTGGCTGTAACTCGTTGTTTGCGTGCTCCTCCCGAATGTGCAAGAGTTTCAATGGATGAATATGTGCGTTTGCGTTCCCTTGCACCAAGGGGTGTTTCTTTCAAGTATGTGATGTTGTTGGTAAGCTTCTGGATGTGGGACTCCTTTTCTTGCATTTGTTGTTCAAGAGTTTTAACTACCCTCTCCGAAGAGGCAACACTCTCTTGTAATCCCATCGTCTTGAGGTGAAGAGCTTGACATTCGTGCATCCACATATGCAAAGAAGCATCTGCACCCATACACAACCGCTTGCAATAGCCTAACAAACCTGCTTCTTCCCTCCCAAGAAATTGAAGAAATGTGTAAAGGCTATTAAACGGTGGATGGAAGCGGCTCATAGGATCGTAAGGGTACAAATGGCCATCCACCCAAATGTCAACATTGGTCTCACAAGCGGTGCGACGTTCCTATGATGACCTTTGATCACCTTCACTAGTGGTCTTTGGTGCAAATGCCGTGAGTAAGCAAATATGTGTGCTTTTGGTGTGCGGAGTACGTGGTGGTGGAAGCAAACCATTTGTGATGTCCGTGAGCACCATGGAAGCTGTTGCGTGAGGAAGCAAATGATGAAAAAATAGAGGGGGAAGGGTAGAGAGGTTGAGGAAGATGGGAGGAGAGAAGGAGGGAGGGGGAGGAGGAGGAAGTTAAGGGCAAGGAGGGAGAGGAGAGGGAGAGAGACAGAGGAGGGAGGAGGGAGGAGGGAGGAGGAGGAGAGAACAAAATGTTTATTACTTTTTGGGGGAAAAGAGTTTTGAAAAAATGGACTTTCAAGTCAAAAAATGATTTTTGGATATGTATATATGTTGGAAGGGAGTTTTAAGTAAAAAACAAGTAAAAATGAATTTTTTTTTAAAAGTCAAATTTTGTCTCTTTGTGACCCACGTTTCTGCTGATGTGGACACACCGCTATGCTTCCTTCACTTTAAAAAAAGCTAGAGAGAGAAAGTAACCCTTTAGGTCCACATCCTACATTTGTCTAAAAAGAAGGCTAGAAAAGCCTACTCAAAACTACCTTCTTCAATGCCCTTGCCCCCTAAACCCCACACAACATTAGCCTTAATTTCTAAAAATTAGGATTCCTTACAAGGCCCATGCAAGGTTCATATTTCTCCTAATGTTGCAAATGGAAATTTGCCCACCTCGTTTCGCAGAGCTTGGTCTACATCATGAAGTACTTAAGACTTTGGTGATCCGTTCCGCAGAATTAAAGGAGTCCCTAATAAATAGTTCTTCCATGAGTCTAGGGCATGTAGAACTCCGAGGAGTTCCTTTTCATATATGCTTAGAGCTTGCTCAACAGGGTCGAGCCTTTGAATTTCATAGCCTATGGCATGCCTTTCCTGAAGCAAAATAGCTCCAAGGCAATTACCACAAGCGTCACATTGGACCTCAAATGGCTTTGAGAGATCCGATAGTGTAAGCACGGGTTGAGAGATAAGCTTTTCAAAATCATTGTTCTCCTTGGCTGACCATGTATACTTAACATTTTTCTTTGTTAGGTCATGTAATGGTCCTGCTATTAGTGAGAACTTTTCTATGAAGCGTCTATAGTATGCACACATACCTATAAAGCTTCTTAGTTCATGAAGATTCCTTGGTTTAGGCCATCCTTTTATTACCTCTAACTTTGATGGATCCATTTGGATGCCATCTTGAGAGATAATGTGACCTAAATACTAAATCTCTTGTAAGAAAAATTCAGCTTTCTTTTGGTTAACATAAAGTTTATTCTCTCTTAGAACTTGAAATATTAACTGGTCCAGGAGATGTTGCTTGTGTTTATCTAATGACTTAGAGTAGATGATGATATCATCAAAGAACACTCTAATAAAGGTTCGGTGAGGCTTGAATAGCTTCTCCATCAAGCGGTTGAATGTGATTGGTGCATTGGTCAACCCAAAAGGCATGACAATGTATTCGTAAAGACCAAACGTAGTGCAAAATGAGGTCTTTACAATGTCTTGATCAACTATCCTTATTTGATGATAGCCACTTTTTAGGTCAATCCTACTGAAGTAGGTGGACCCTTGTAGCTTATCAAATAGGTCTTCTACCCATGGAACGGGAAACCTATTCTTGATAGTGATCCTATTTAGTTCTCTATAGTCGACACACATACGATACGTGCCGTCTTTCTTTTGTACTAATAGCACACGAGAACAAAATGGAAATGAGTTAGGCCTAACCATGCCCTTATCAACTAACTCATCCACTTGCCGCATAATCTCATCTTGTTCAGCTTGAGAAACTCCATAAGGAGATTTGTTATGCGGTGAACTTCTTGGAAGAAGTTCAATTGCATGGTCATCATTGCCTCGTTTAGGAGGTAGCTCACAAGGGATGTCGTCAATAAAGACATCTTGAAACCCCTTGAGAAAATTGGCGAACTCTAATTCCTTTTGATTGTTTATATTTTCTTTTGCTAAAACATTAGGTTCATTTTCAGAGTCTTTAACAAAAATCCTGTACACGAAAATAGAGCTCTTTATTGACTTATTGAATTCTTGTGTATATACAATGGGTATGGTGTTACCCATTTCCTTAGCATCTATGTACATATCTTTTTCTCGGAACTTAAAGGAGATTCTCCTTTCAGGGAATTTAACATTGGCAGCCATGCAATCAAACCATGGTGCCCCTAGGATTACATCCTCATGCCTGAGAGGAGAGATAAAGAATTCCTCTTTGTCCACATAGCTTTGGACATGGAGCCTCAATTTCCCAATTAAGGGAGTGACTAAATCTTTTTGCCCCTTGAAAGAACCATCTGCGGGTAGGACATCTCCCATCTCGCAGGCTTGTATGCCTAGCTTGGTGGCCAACTCTATGGATATAAAATTGTGAGTACAACCAGGGTCAAAGAGAATAAAAGCATCATGTTCTCTTACCTTTCCCCAAGCATGGCATAGAGGAGATCCTTTGTGGTGAATTTCCTCCTCTTGGATTTTGACCAATGTAGCTCTAGGAGGTTCATGGCAGGTGTTCTTTTGGGGATAAGCATGGTACGCATGCCCTTGCTTGCGGCACTTGAAACAAAAATTATCCTTGAGATAATTCTCAAGCTCTTCAGGAGAGAGTTTGTTTTTGCCTTTGTAAACTCCCATCTCCTTAGCTTTGTTGGATTTTCCCTTAGGAGACTTTTGGAGATTTTCCTTCCCCTTAGGATCATTGGAACCATTGTTTTTTGTGGGCTTAGAATCTCTTTTAGCCCCCGTTTGGAAATTGATTCGAGAAGCCACCATAGTATGGTGTACAACAGTAAATATGGTGTGTGGCCTTTGGGAGTTGACATACTCCGCCATTTCTTCAGTTAAGCCCGCACAAAATTGTTGCTTTTGCTCTCCAAAATCCAACTTCTTGAAGACAGTGGCTTTGAGTTGTAAGTCTCAAAACTTGTCTACATATTTGTGAATGGATTCATAGGGAGAGGGCTTCAAGCTTTGCCATTCGGTGAGTAGTTTGTCTTTGGCACTGGTGGCCAAAAATTGCTTCACAAGGGAATATCTTAAAGCTTTCCATGTTCGTGGAGATTCACCGTTGGCCCGTAGGCTAGAACACCATTGCCTGGTGGACTTTTGAAAGTGCATAGCTATATGGCGTAGCTTAGAGGCCTCCGTGAAGCCCTCATCTCCAAAAGCCGCATCGAACTGTTGGATAAAATCCAAGACTTTGTCCGTAGCACCAAAAGTGCCATCATAGGTAAGGAAAGAGATGCTCTTCCCTCCCTCTTTGAACTTCTTGAGCTTGGAAAACTTCTTCCACGTGGCATAAGATTTCCTATGGCCTCTTCTTTTTGATGGTTCAAAGGTTGCACCATCACTTTCTTCAGAAGGTGAAGAATCTGAGGAAGATAGAGAAGAGGGTGACCTCTTTCTCGCTTTTTCTTACCTTGATCGTCTTTGTCTTCACCATCACTTTCATATGAGGAAGAGGATGAAGAAGATTGAGAAGAGGGTGTCCTCTTATCGCCTTTTTCTTCTCTTGCTTTTTGTCATCCCTCTTTGAAGTAGGGTGGGGAGAAGTATGTGATGGTCTTCTCCGTTTTGGAGGTGATGGGGGAGAGCTTTTAGCATGTAGTCTTTGTGGAGCCATCTCCGCTGAGGTGCCAGGAGACCCACTTCTTTCTTATTCCTTTGGTGGGGGCTCTTGAGTTCTACTTTGAGAAGGAGATGCGTCATCAAGGAGCAAATTTTTGAGCCCTTCATATGGATCCTCTTCTTCTTCTTCTTCCCGAATCCGAGAGAGACCTCTTTTGGAAGTCTCACAAGGAGGCTTCCTAGGTGCTCTCTCATCATGGTGGGGAGCTTGGAGAATCCCATGAGCACAAAGCTGTCGTTGCACTGCACTTTGGAGGGATGGATTGCCCATGGCTTGTTGAATCCTAGAAACAAGATAGTTAACAAGCATTGGGGCATCATTAGTAGCCTGATCATTAGCAAAATTAAAGTTATCAACATTAATTTTAGTCTCTTTACTATTGTCAGCCATTCTAACAACTTTTAGGTGTAAAAGTTTTAGGTGTACTTTGGCACTTGAAGCCCTAGTTGCTACTCCTTTACCCCTTTCGAAAAAGCGCTCAAGCTATTGTACCCTTCGCTCGAATACCATTAATTGCAAGGAATAAAAGAGAGGGTCATTCAACACCAAAACAACACCAACTCCTATCAAGCTTTCTAATAGCTCAATAGTGGTTAAGCCATAGGCAAGCGCCTTAGGACTCCACTATTAAGACCATAGCTCTCGACGATGATGCCCTGCTAACTGCACAAAGGCAGGCACACTTCAAGGCCAAAATCCCTATTCTACTTACTCACATGCAAATAATAATACCAACCATTTATAGCTAGCTTGAGGACCTCCCTTCTTGAGCAAGAAAAAATAAACCTTGTGCTCTAATACCAACGTAACATTTAAAGGTCTAGTAACTTGTGTGTAGTGGAAAATAGCATGTGCTTGGGTGGAGAGAGAAGCAAAAGTATAACACCTAGTTAGATAGCATGAACAATACTTCAAAAGAGAGAGAAATTAAAAAAATGACAACATTTGTGGACCGAATTTGCATGGAGCCGGTCCCCCCTCCAAAAGGCTTTGTGTAGACGGCTGGATAGTTCACTGTGTGGGAGCGTCTTCTTAGAGGATGGAAGCGAATTACTTAGTAGTTACTATGGTAATTACTACAGTAAACCCGAAGTGTATAAATAGGGCCCATTACATTGTAATCGGGTTGGCAATTATTATCATTTGGGTTAGCGCCTTGGCTATACTTGTACTTGAGGATCATTGGCAGTATTGTCGGCTGTACTTTCTCTCTATAAATCATATTCGTTGTAATCTTGATCTGTGATCCCAATCATGGCATATATTCCAGTTACACTTACTTCTCGTCCAATATTTTGAATCTGAATCTTATTTTAGTACATAAGTCTGACTGTTATTTCAGTATCCAAATTCCAGTCTAGTCTCTGATTCCTGTCCAGTCTGCTGTCTGAAATCTTCCTACACTGCTGAAATCTTCCAACACTGGAATTAGATGTCTCAAGAGATCAGCTCCAATTCCATTTTGTCAATCACGGTGGCTCGAGCTGAAGCTCGTTGACTGAAAGACTCTTCTCCCTGTTCGAAGTTTTCAGCAATGGCACCAAAATCCAATCGAGGCCGGAAATCAACCATTCGTGTTGACCCCATTCCTGAGGAGTCGGGAAGAGAGTCTAACCCCAAGCAAGAGAGGATGACTGACACTGAGGATCAGGAGGAGCATAGTCAGGCTGATGAGGCGCAGGACTCACAGCACTCCAGTCATTCTCGATGCCGACGGGCAGAACGAGAAGCACGGAAGGAAAATAGTTCCAAGAGTTCTCGGTCCCGACAGAGAGATGAGGATACCAGGGGCAATAAAGGAAGTCACCGTACTTCTAGCAGACAAACCAGAGAAGACACTGACACGGAGACAGAGACAGAGATTGATTGGGATGCTGACACTGACAATTGCAAGAAGGCTCCCAAGCGTCATTCTGAATCCAAGAGGATAAGTGGCAGGATCAGTAGTAATCGAAATGATTACACAGCTTCCCTGAAGATTTCCTTTCCAATATTCAAGGGGGGGGGAAAAGCATGATCCAGATGTTCACATACAAGCTTTCGATCAGTATGCTAAACTAAAAAACATTGATGAAGATGATTGGGGGGAATATTTTCCACAAACTTTGAAGGAGGCAGCGAGAAAATGGTATTACCATTACCCTGCATGCTAGCTCAGATCATATAACAAATTGCTTAAGGCCTTCAGGTTGGAATAATCCAACAATAGAGGGGACGAAGATATTCTCTGTGAATTAGATAAGATCAAATAGAGGAATTTGTCAGTCCGCAGCTATGTGGAAAAGATAAAGGAGCTAACAGGCACTTGCAAGAACCGCCATCTGAGAAGAGATTGAGGGCATGGTTCCTGAATGGGTTCAGAAGCAAGAAGCTTAGGGAACAAGAGGTACCAACCCCTACAAAAAAATTCAATGATTTGGTCCAAAGGGCATTAAAGATGGAACAGCAGGCTAAGAAGGAAAAGAGCCACAAGAAGCGAAGGACCAGTAGCAGTAGCTCTGCTACTACTGAAACTTCATATTCCAGTGAGATGTCCAGTAGCTCTGAATAGAGTAGTTCTAATGAACGAGCAAAGGAGAAATCAAAGAACGGATCCTGGATCAAGAAAATTGAAGAGATGGCTAGGCAGATTGCCGAAATTAGCCACACAAGACAGCCAGTTTGAAAGATGGAGACTTGGTGTTCAAGATGCAAATCCAAGGACCATATCTCCACTGAATGTCCACAATGTACCTACTACAAGGCCTTTGGTCACCTATGGATTAATTGTGGAATCAGAATTCACCACTTTAAGAAAGGAAAAGATATGTCAGTGTTGCCTACATTGAACCAATGAAGGTAGAACCAGTCAAGGTAGCTCAAGAGGAGAGACGAGGTACCAGTGGTGTTGGTGAGGGACGTGGCAGATACCAACCAAGAATGGGCAGAGACAGAGGAAGAGGCAATTTCCAGAACAGGAGCATGAATTGCTATACTTGTGGGAAGTATGGTCATTTTGAAGCACAATGTCCAGATGCACCTATAACGACTACTACTGAGGCTAAGGCACCATAGCCAGTCCCAGTCAGGGTAGTTACCAGGAGAAAGGGAGTAGTCATTTAAGAAATCCCAGACACTTCGGAAGCACCAGTCAATCCTAACAGCAGCAATTGGGCTCAACAAAGGGAAGTTTGGAAGTCCAAAGGTAAAGAGAAGGTGGTAGATGAGTGGCAAGAGTAGAGGGAACTAGCAGCTAAAACCACCGAGGATTTAGCTAAGAAGTTGCCAGAGCAGCCAGAAAGTTTCAAAGCTAGAGTCATTCAGAAGATACCAGCCCAATCGACTGATAAAGCTCAATCAGTACCGGCCATGATCGAGACCATGCTGGCTGTGGTACATGGACTAGCTGATGAAATGGGAGTGGATAGAAAGAGTAGAAGCACTGAAAAAGAAGAATGGAAGTGTGAAGATACCAGTTCTTCAAGATCTGACAATCAGTCTGACCAAGAGAGAGAAGAAATTCATGGGAAAATTTGTGATAGAATTCAGAAGCTGACTGTAGAGCTGGAGGATATAAGAAAAACCTTGCTTGAGGTGGCCAACTTTATCAGACAGCGCAGGAAAGCTGAGGCAGAGGCCAGAACAGTGGACCTGGCGGCTATCCGAGATGATGAAGTTCCACTTATTCAGGTAGAGTACAAGGTCAGGAAGCAGTGGGAACCTCTCTCAAGCGTTATCCTGGATGGAGGGGCAGGAGTCAACATAATGGGAGCCCATCTTCAGCAAAGAATGGGTATCACCAATATGAAACCACCACCATTCAAAGTATGGATGGCAGATCATACAGTAGTACAGGCGACAGGTATGATTGAAAACATGCAGATAAGAGTTGGGAGTGAGAAATTCAAAACCAGTTTCCTAGTCTTGGATAGGCATGGAGCATATGGGATGCTACTAGGGCGCCCATGGTTGAGAACAACACATGCTATTCATGACTATGCAAACCAAACTTTGACCATAGAAGGGGCCAGTGGTAGAATCCAAATCCAGACCAACAATACCAGGATCTGGAAAAAGGAACTGAGGAAGAAGGAGTTATGTCAAAAGTATAGAGCCAAGAAGATCGAGCGAATGCTAGCGGCTATGAACATATTTCCTTTGAAGAAATTGACTTGAATGCAGTCTTGCTGAACAAAGAACAAGTTGACAAGCAGAAGAGACGATTCCATGATCAGTTTACAAGACCACTTATTGATATGTCGTAGATTCAGTCAGGCTGAGCAAGGCTATAGGGTGAAAGCATGTTAACCTGTCGCGCTTTTTGTGCTAGTTAGCAGTTTCAAGTTAGCACATCTTCGAAAATTTGGGCGTCCGGTAAATTTTTTACAAATAATATCAAAATTTGTTGGAGGTTGTACATTTGGATTCCTTGTTTCAAGTGCTTTCTATTGATATATCATATGTCATAGATCTTGGAGATGTAGCTCAAGCTATTGTACTAGTTAGCATATGTCAAAATTGTGCTAGTTAGCATTGTCTGGGACATGAAAAAGCATGACAAGTTAACATGCTTTCACCCTATACGACTACTGAGAGAGAAGCCCTTGGAATGGTTTTTAGTGCTACAAAGTTCAAGCATTACCTGTTGGGAAAGTTATTCCATTTTTATGTGGACCATCAAGCTCTTCTGTTTTTGATTAGCAAAGTAATTATTCAAGGCAGGCTGATAAGATGGATGATGTTCCTTATGGAATTTGAATTCAGAATTTTCCATAAGCCTGGCCGAAACCATTGTGGAGCTGATTTTCTTTCAAGAAGTACGGAAGGATATTCAGAATCACCCTTGAGAGATGAACCAGTGGATGTTGATTTATTTCAATTACAGGCAGAAGAATCAGTGGATCCTGAATGGTATGATATTTATCAATTCCTTTCCCAAGGTGCCTTTCCAGAGGATTGGAAGCAGAATCAGAAGAAAGCTCTGATCATAAAAAGCCTGAAATTTACTATCATAGGAGGATTACTTTATCGATTGGGTGTTGATGGTATACTTCGACGATGTGTCCCTATGGAAGAAAGAATGCAAGTAATTTCAGAAGCGCATAATGGTGAGTTTGATGGACACTTTTCCAACGAAGCAACCTATAAGAAGATTCTGCAAGCTGGTCTGTGGTGGCAAACACTGATTGTTGATGTCAGAAGTTTTTGTAAAACTTGTGACATATGCCAAAGAATGGAGCGACCAACAACTGCAGATATGACTCCCTTGATGCTAGTACAACCACTGAGAGTATTCATGAAATGGGGACTGGATTTTATGGGACCTTTTAAGAAGGTTACTCCAAGGAAGAACAAGTACATAGTAATGGCTACTTGTTATGTTACCAAGTGGGTTGAAGCTAAGGCTCTTTCTGACAACACAGCCAAGTCAACTGCAAGGTTTCTATTTGAGAATATTGTCTGCCGATATGGATGTCCAGTAGAGATTGTGATCGATCAAGGAACACATTTTATCAATGACATTATGGAAATCTTATTGGATATGCTTTCAGTCAAGCATCAGAAATCTACTCCTTACTATCCCAGATGCAATGGACAGGATGAAAGTAACAATAAGACAATAAAGACTATTCTCACTAAGGTGGTGCAAAAGAAACCAGACCAGTGGGATTTGAAACTTCAGACTGCTCTATGGGCTTATAGGACAGCTTATAAGGTAACTACTGGAATGACACCATTCCGAATGGTGTATGGCACTGAAGCTTTGGTTCCTATGGAGTTTGTGATCCCCAGTCTGAGAATGGCTGTGAAGTATGGGCTAGACTTCAACCATAATCTTAAAAAGAGGCTAGATGAACTGATGCAATTAGATGAACTCAGGCAAAGGGCTATGTTGGAACAAGAAATTGTTCAACAACGAAGGAAGCACTGGCATGATCGCCGAATTAAAGTTTGAGAATTCTAGAAAGGAGACTTAGTGCTTCTATATCAGTCTAGACTGGGTCCAAAGAAGTCAAACTTGAAGATTGCCTGGGCAGCACCATTTGAGGTAGAGTGGGTCTTCTCCAATGGCACAGTCAGACTGAAAGATTTATCTGGATTGTTGTTGCCAGGAGTATATAATGGGGCAAAGATCAAGCTTTATTATTCAGAGACCAGAGAAACTGGGCCAGAACAAGGTACTAAGGAACTGGAACTTACTGATCAAGAGATACCAGAATCAGACATTTTTGGACTTTTTCATGTGCAACCAGTTCCAACTTCAGAACCAGTACCAAAAGAACCAGATCAGGCTGACCTTAGAATCAGTACCAGTATGGTCAAGCCAGACTGGAAATCAGTCCAATATCATTGGGGACACACTTTCCAAATTTTAAGCGCCCAACAGTCAAATGGCACGCCAGTAGTAATTATTTCAAGGATGGGTCGCAGTCTTGTCCAATGCATGTCTGCCACGACAGCAACGTGCACACAAGTTTAGGAGCGGTGAGTGGTGGAGCTTTTATGGCGCGAACACGTATAACAGTCAGGAGAGTTAGCAATTTTTCTCATAAATCCCCTGCACGACTCTTTCCTCCTGTTAACCATTCGCCATCACCAAGCTCCGAGGTTCTTCGTGCTACAGCCGCAAACCTCAACCTCTGAAGAGACAGTTGACTGTCAGCTAGCCTTGCCAGCGACAAGGGAACGGCTTCGATACGACAAGTAATGTAATCTTTCTCCTTCGCCTGTTTCATCGTCATCGTCCTCACAGTGTATGGTAGAAGGAAACGCTCAGAGAAGATGCAGGAGTCTCTTGAGGAAACCCAGGCCATAGTTGCTGTTGCAAATGCAAGCCTTCCCATTATTTTGTACAGCAAAATCCAGTGTTATGTATTCATTGATCAAGCAATGACTCTGCTACAACTCTGGGATCTTCGAGTTGTGTTGCAAGCTACAAGAATTTCTTTTGATGCAGACATCATCAAGCAAGTTCTTGATTTCTTCGACGCTGAAGATGGTAGTGCCATGGTAAATGGTAGGAAGGGTCAGTGACACCAGAAGCCATAGCATTTGCATTGAGAATGCCCAACGAGCCCAAACCTTCTGTGGCAACCGCACAACAGAAAGTATAACTCTGAAGGAGGATGAAACGGCTAGACGAAAGCACAAGGCAAGCAGGATTGGAAGCTTCCACTGCTTACAGGTTTGCAGCCGAAGCAGAAAGCCTTAAAAACAACCCAACGTATGTATCCAAAAAACTGTTTTGCTATGCTGTTAGCCAAGATATTAGATCCACAGGTTTCTATTAATCTTTTGTCAAATTCTCTCACACAATGTACTCCAGAAATTGCCAAGCTAAATTCTCAAAAAAATTTCAAAGCCTGGTATGTTTGGCGATTCCTGTATTGTGCTACTGCAGCAGATGCTAATGAGCAGGTAGAGAAGGCTTGGAGTGAGAAGCCAATTTCTAAGCCGAAGAACATTGAGCTGTCCTCGGACGATGAAGAAACGGACAGTCAAACTATTTGAACAGACCTGAAAAGGAAAGCAACTGTAGAACAGGCTGGCAGTTCAAAAAAGGCAAAGACTACACTGACAAAGAGCAATGAGTTTTTGAAGCAGATAGAAAGCCAGGTCAAGACAGTTAACACTGAGAAAGCTGTAGTGAGCCAGACAGAGCAATCTGCTCATCAGACTGTGCCTAACCAGTCAGGGAACAAAGGCAAGAGCCAATTGGACAAAGGGAAAGCTCCAGTTTCCTCAACACTACCAGGTGGAGTTCCTACTGCAAATATTGGAAACATCCTGCAACTGGTAAAACAGGACAAGTTGCAGCAAATGCAGACTAAACAATTGAAAGGGCATCTTATGCTAAGCAAAGCTGATTATGCAACTTTACCCTACATAGCTCCAGTGGCAATATATGAGCCTACTGATTATGATCCAACCACAGTCAAAGACAGATGTTCAGTCCTCATACAGTCTTCTTGGAATACCATTGTCAGTTATATGGAACAACTGATGGAGGATGCTGGATCAGAAGATGAAGTGAAAAAGCTCAAAGCTGATTTGACAAAGGCACAAGATCAAATTGAAAAGCTCCAGAAAGCCCGGAAGAGTAGAACATACAACACAGGGTACTGGAAGCTCATTCAAAAAGGACTAATGAGTTGCTAAACAAAACTTAGCTAAGGTTGAGTCTGCAATAATGATCATAAAAAATCAATGAAATGAAGCACTGAGAGCTACAAAGCGGGCTGAAACAATGCTCAGGATGAAGCGGACGGAATTCAAAAACCTGTTAATGCGCCATACTGCTCTGAAGGCCTCTTTGACTGGAAGATACATACCAATAACAGCTTGGCTAAATATTTAAATTCATCCGGCAATGCTGTTTTTAATCTAGAGAATATAAAGTCCTTGATGGAAAGTATGCAGAGTGATTTGCAGGACAAGGTGACTGAGTATAATAATGCTCTGATGAATCAAGCTATATTATAGATTATATTGAGCAGCAGACTTCTCCGGCGAGGAAGAAGAAGACACTAGGAAGATGAAGCTGATCAGGAGGCAGGATGATCAAGAATTTGGGCATACAAAAGGATGATGATGATGCCCCCACCACCATCTCCACCTCAAGGATCTGGTACTGGGGGCACAGGGCCAACTAAAGGAGGCCAGTCACAGCCAGACCAGCCAGGCCAGAATGAGGGCCAGGAGGAGGACAGGCTGAAGGGCACTAGTCAGGTAACCAGCAGACTGAAGAGCAACAGCCCAGTCACACTGGGAATCAACCAACAGATCAGTCCCAACTCAGCAGAGATGCTAAAGGGAAAATGAAAGTGCAGGATGAGGGACCAGTTGTTGATCATCAACATTCACTGCAGCTCATTACCTTGAATAGGCAATTGAGACATCATAGGCCTCCATAACCAGACAGTATCTGGAGGATAATGATCTCTTGTCTGACTTGGAAAGATTTCAAAGACTATATGTGGGAGCCAGGGAAATGTAGAACATTGAAAATCAGCAGCTTTCCATGATAAAGAAGCTTGCCGACTACCTACGCATCCCAGTACAGTCCAACTACTGGAACGAGTTCCTAAATGGATTCAATGCTGATGTAAGAGTGGTAAACCCTCACTGGCAAAGGCAGCCTACTGCAGATTGTCGCTCCCTAGCCCTGGCCAGAACTGAAATTCTGTTGGGTAACAAACCACTTACCGATGTAAGAAGGATGTTAGGGTACGACTCAAGGAAGTTTTGGTGCAAATGCAAACTGCCAAAGGTGTTTTGGATCAGAGAGTCAAAGCCATTCTTGAGGACTAGACAGCCACTAGCAGAGGACCTCAGACGAACGAATGTCAGTCAGAGCACAGGAAACTGCTCTTCAAACATGTTTCCAGCTAGTGAGAATCACCAGAAAGATGATGCAGCAGGAGAACCAGGCTGTTCTCAATTTCTTAGAATTTGTGCCCGATTCTCCAGTTCTCTTGTATGCTATTCTAGCAAGAGAAACATAGCTGCCAAGATTCTTTCCAGCACTGTATCCTCAACATCCAGAACCAGTTGATCATCTCACATATTCAGAATTACTGATGAGCTTCAGGATTGGTATGAGCGATCAACTGTGAAATGGAAGACTTGGCAGACGCTGTTCAATGATGCTCTCCAAATCAATGACATTCAGGCACTGAAAGAGGAGATGCATAGGATCCAACTGTGTATGGCCAGTGGAAGATTCAAGTCAGAGGACTGACCAGGATTACTAATCAATTACTACAACTTACGGTCAAATCTTCTAAATTGCCTGAAAAAGACATTGCAGCAAAGCCGGGTCTGGCACCATAGTACAGGGAGATGGCTGAGATTCTTTTCGAAGCTCGAGTCAAAACTAATCAGCCTCTCCAGAAGGATGGATCCATACAGCTTTGCATTATCATAAGCTGGCCAGAACCAGACTGAGCAAGGGCAGGCGTACACTCCATGATCCTGACACCAAAACCTATCATTCCCTCATGCCTTATGAAGTAGAGATGACCACCGATTGGCGGGATCATCTTGAGGAGGAGGCCATTTACTGATTGATTCAGAAGGAGAATGCTGGTACTGGGACTTCTCAGGCGCCATCCAAGTCAAAGGGAAAACGAAAGACGGTCCAATGGAAGGATACTGGGTAGTTCCATCTCACAATTCAGTGCCGACTTTTCTCCTCAGTAGGCAGGTGGAGATGACAGCTCTACCTTGGCCTGATGAAAGCTCCACCTTGGCCTGGTGAGAGCTCCACCTTGCCCTTTTCAGCTGCCTCTCGCAATCCTTGGCCTTTTCAACTGCCTACTCGCAATCTTTTTATGGCCATTTTGTCAGTGGTCAAGCCAGATTCCCAACATCAGAACCAGACGATGGATTTTTTAGTCTCACATCAGAATCAGACACGGGAATTTTTCAAAAAATTTGGAATCTTGCCAAAATTCAAGAAAGAAGGGAAGGATGTCGACGGCTAGATAGTTCACTGTGTGGGAACGTCTTCTTAGAGGATGGGCAGCGAATTACTTAGTAGTTACTATGGTAATTACTACAGTAAACCCGAAGTGTATAAATAGGGCCCATTACATTGTAATCGGGTTGGAAATTATTATCATTTGGGTTAGCGCCTTGGCTATACTTGTACTTGAGGATCATTGGCAGTATTGTCGGCTGTACTTTCTCTCTGTAAATCATATTCTCAGTAATCTTGATTTGTAATCCCAATCATGCATATATTCCAGTTTAACTTACTTCTCATCCAGTCTTCTGAATCTGAATCTGAATATGAACCTTATTTCAGTACATAAGTCTGACTCTTATTTCAGTATCCAAATTCCAGTCTAGTCTCTGATTCCTGTCCAGTCTGTTGTCTGAAATCTTCATACACTAGTAGCAGAAATCTTCCAACACTGGAATTAGCTGTCTCAAGAGATCAACTCCAATTCCACTTTGTATTATGGTTTCTCTCATCAAGAGAGACATTTTACAATACAATCCTTTGTGTTCCTTCAATACTAGCTAGTGCAATGAAGATGGAAACTTCAAGCACTAAGAAAAACACTTATCAAACACAACATCAGTTCCGTCACGGTCTCAGACCCAAGATCTCACACACCTTCGAAGATGGTGAGAGCTAGCGGGGTATGAGAGTAGATTGAGAGGAAGAAGGAGTATTCTTACGAGAAAGATGTCATCTCCTCACATAATCACTCATATTAACATAGCTTAGCTTAGTCATTAGCATGGTAGAGGAGATGAGCATGCATTGAAAGCTTGGCTCTGGGTTGGATTTGCATCACAAAGCCAAGAGTTCTTGGTGTAGGCCTCCCTTCTCACAAGCTTGGAGTAGGTGGTAAGCTTTCCAATAAAGCTTGAAAAGGAGAGAGAGAGAGTCTTTTTGCTTCACACATTGATGGCATGAGTGTGTAAGTGAATAATGCCTTTGAAAACTTAGTCCCTTCTCTGTCTTGGTCGACCCCCCTTGCTATTTGCTCATGCTCACATCCTATTTAACCTCCCCAGCCTCAGCAATGGAAATTAAGCAGCGTAAGTGATAGCCTTTCTGACATGTGTCCCCCTCTCCCCTTTAGTGAGAGCTTTAGGTAATTAATAAATGCAAATAAACTCTCATTGGACCCCTTTGCCTCTTGGCCAATCGGAATCAGGCAAGCACATTGGGCTATTGAATGCTCATTGGACCCCTTGGGAGACTGTCCGATAGTCTTCTAGAGAGCTTAATTCTTATTGGTTTTTTATTAAGTGTTTTTAAATTATTAAACTAGATTTACTCTAGCCTTATTTTATTGGTCCACCTCTAAGGTCATCCAATAGGATCTAAACACCTTGTGGCCATCTGGGCTAGGGCGCTAACATGTGTCCCTCATTCCCTTTGTGTAAAGGGAGCTTGTGTGTGTGAGAGAGTTTCTCTCTCATCTTTTGCAACTAGGGCTCGCCCCCTCCTATGTAGGGATGCATGAAGACTTTTGGGACACACATAAAACATCCAATTTCCTATGTTTGACCTTTGGACACAACCTTTGAATTTTGAAACCTTAGCATTTTTGAAAGTCTTAATGTGCTGAACCCTAAGGTCTTTGGAGCCCATTGTTGCACATGGCTCTTTTGCAGATGGCCCCCCTTTGGATCCCTATTTTCCCTCCTTTGGATTCGTACTCTGGCGGTCTGCCAGCTTAACCAATATTCTAGCTTTTTCTCCCCTACCACTTTCCCCATATTAAATGATCAATTTAACATGAGAAAATCATTTAAGAGAATTAGATATTAGTTTTTTATGACAAAAAGTGTCTTGTTTTTTTTAATGAATGTTTGCAGTCGATTCTCACAGTTTATTGCATTTTGTTTGGAACACGACAACTTGGAGTCTGTTTTTTTAGTTTCAAATGTGCAAAACATTTTCTATTGACATGTTACAAGTCCATGAGGACTTATAGGCCTAGAAGAAAAAGGATTCCACTTCTCCTCCACTTATCCAAGGTGAAAAGATAGAGCAGGGTATTGAAAATTGAACTTAGTTCTATTGTGCTTAAGATCATATATGCAAAATGGTGAGTTATGCCCTAATTGGGGAAACATATGCACCTAATTGGAGGATAATACAAATTCTCAGGAGCACTATTAGAGATTGTGCAAGACTTGACACATTATTTAGTTATGCTTTCCACACACATTCAAAAGTTTCATGTTCTTATGGAGTAAGAGGCACGTCAAAAGGAATAAATTTTTATGTGATTATTGATTTGTATACAACAAGAACTTGGATACAACTGTAAAAAAATATCTCATGACTTGAATGGGAACAATATCGTAATCTTTAATGATGCCCTGGGAGTATGCTTGGAACTTACTTGAATTTCCCAATATTTTGGAATCAATTAGCATAGGAATAATTATTTTTTATGGAGAACAATTAGTGCATGGTTACTTGGATGCATTTTTGTAAAGGACAAGTGAAAGTATACTTGCGGTACTCTCTAGAAATTAAGTAGCTTGAAATTGAGAACACATGGTATGTGCTAGAGCAATACATGAAAAAAACACATTTTTAACGAATCATATGTGTTCATTGAGCCATTTTTACCACATTTATGAGGGCCTTTTTTCTTTTCTTAAAGATGGATTGGAACAACATAGAGGTCATGTAATAATTGTATCAACTTTTATTTGTTATTCCACTATTTCTAAACACCACGTGCTTTTGAGATCTCTTCAATTCCAACATCCTTCTTTTCAATGTTTATATATTTGCAAGCATTGATAATGTCAGTGAAATAATCTCAATGTCTCAAAAATAATATTATGTATTTGATGTTTTAAGTTCACAACAATGATTTTATGCAGTTAGAACAAGTTACTAGACTATGATTCCAACAATGCCAAGTGTAATATAAATTGCCTATATAGTAGTCCTATTGAGGGAAGCATTTGTAAATGGCACAAAGTGTGTGTGAAAATAATTGATAGGTCAAAATCGGACAAGAATACTAGGTTTCAAGCCTTTTTCATAAAATTGGACTTGGATAATTCCCAAAACTCCTAAATATGTCTTTGATGCAATGGAATGCTTACCAAAGAGCACAATCAACACATGACTCTATGCATCTTGAGGATCCTGATGTGCCTACTCAATAATAGACAAACCAGCACTATTAGAATTGCTATAACCTACACTATCATTGTGGAAACTTGTCTCATCAAAACATGGTCTTACATCATAACCACACACAATGTTCTAGATGCCATATGCAATAAGGACAAGCTACATTATGTATGCCCAAGCATCATTGTTATTAACCATGGTCAATGGCCACACATGATGCAAACATTGTTTCTTTAGAAGAAAAAATTGCACAAAACCAATGTATGCCAGATAGCACAATCCACATTAAATCACAAAGGGAGTGATGTAGAAATTTGAAACTTCAGAAACATGCACAAAAGGACAAAATTGCTTGCACAACATTATTCGCTATGAAAAACAAAGGCCGAAATGAGCGTGAAATAAAATATTGATACTACCTAGATCAAAGATCCTTTTCATATCGATCACCCTATAAATTTTCACCAAAACCACCGAGAACTCACCTCAATATGAGAATTTGAGCTGAAAGGGTGAGAACAATGCTACTCGGGATGCCAAAGCCTACTTTGGTACCAATTTTTGGGAATACACCAGTAAGGATGCCTTCAATGTTGTTGGGCAAGCATTGAATGCTTCAAAAAAGGGCTACACACACACACCTTTTGAACTTTGATTTTCACATATTCTAGAGTCTAGAATGCATCAAACCTACAACATCAATTGAGCAATTAAATGACCATAAGGAATCCAATTAGTGCATATAGATAGCCCGTGGATAGCTCTTGGCAAGGGGTTTGTAGAGAGGTGATCAATGGTAAAGGCCGTTGTTCAAATTCTATTGCCTAAACTAAATGACACGCAAAAATGTATGAGTAGCAACATGTCAAGCAAAAGAAAGTGAGCTTGAATGGTCTTGTCATAAAATCTAATATCTAACCAACCCAAATGATTCTCTCATATTAAACTGATCATTTAATGTGGGAGAATAAATGGAAACAAGGGCTAGGATATAAACATGTGCTTATGGATCTATCTCAACACGGGGCCAAGGTAAAAGGTCCAAATGAGAGATGGTCTGTCAAAGAGCAATGCTACCTAATGGAGCTTAAAGAACTTAGGGTTAGCTTCATTAAGACCTCCAAAGGTTAGTGTTAAAAAGTCCAAACCTAGGACCATAAACAAGCTAGGGCTGACCTTGAGGTGGAAACCCTACCCAAGCTTGAGGTGCTTGTCGTGCTTGCCGACTAAGGTGCTTAAGGTGTTTGTGGGAACCTTGCCCAAGCTTGAGGTGCTTGTCATGCTTAAATGACTAAGGTGCTTAAAGTGTTCAATTCAAAACATGATCGCTCAAGAGGCATAAAATATTGTCATGCTTAAATGACTAAGGTGCTTGAAGTGTTCAATTCAAACATGATCTCTTAAGAAGCATAAAAGAAACATGTCAAGATCCTCCCTATTTGGCCCTCATGATGTGCTTGAATCCTATTGGATATTCTTCAAAAGGGTCCAATGAGAATTTTGATGCATTTAGATAAATAATTAAGCTCTTTCTCTCAAAGAGGGAAAGAGGACACTTAACCAAATGATAAATTAAATAATACAAGAGAGAGAGAGAGAAAGAGAGAGAAGAGAGTTTGACCAAGCATGAGAGGGGAGGCTGATTTGGCATATTCTATATACTCTCTCTCTCTCTCTCTCTCTCTCTCTCTCTCTCTCTCTCTCCTCTCATAATGTGAAGTGCAAAGTGAAAGAACTCCATCTCCTTCTCCACGCTTGTTGAGAAGTTGAGAGCCTACATCAACACTCTTGGCTGTGGAATGCAAATCCAGCCAAATCCATGCTGCAATGCTTAAGCTTGCTATCCCCCTTCAAAAAGCTTTGTATTATGGTTTTCTCCCATCAAGAGAGACATTTTACAATACAATTCTTTTTTGTTCCTTCAATACTAGCTAGTGCAATGAAGATGGAAGATTCAAGCACTAAGAAAAACATTGATAAAACAAACATCAATTCCCTCACGGTCTCAGACCCAAGACCTCTCACACCCTCAAAGATGGTGAGAGCTAGCGGGGTATGAGAGTAGATTGAGAGGAAGAAGGAGTATTCTTACAAGAAAGATGTACATCTTCTCACATAATCACTCATATTAACATAGCTTAGCTTAGTAATTAGCATGGTAGAGGAGATGAGCATCTTGGCTCTTGGTTGGATTTGCATCACAAAGCCAAGAGTTCTTGGTGTAGGCCTCCCTTCTCACAAGCTTGGAGTAGGTGGTAAGCTTTCCATGAAAGCTTGAGAAGGAGAGAGAGAGTCTTCTTGCTTCACACACTGATGGTGTGAGTGTGCAAGTAAATAATGTCTTTGAAAAATCAACCCCCTCTCTCTCTTGGTCGACCCCCCTTTCTATTTGCTCATGCTCACATCCTATTGGATAAGCAACATAAGTTATAGCCTTCTGACATGTGTATGCCTTTCCCTTTTGTGAGAGATTTAGGTAATTAATAAATTATGCAACTAAACTCTCATTGGACCCCTTTGTCTGCTGGCCAATAGGAATCAGGCAAGCCATTGGGCTGGTTGAATGCTCATTGGACCCCTTGGGAGACTATTCAATAGTCTTCTAGAGAGCTTAATTCTTATTGTTTCTTTTATTAAGTGTTTTTAAAATTATTTAAACAGATTTACTCTAGCCTAATTCTCATCGGTCCACCTCCATGGCCATCCAATAGGATTTGAGTGCACCTTGTGGGCATCTAGCCTAGGTAGCTAACATGTGTCCCTCATTCTCTTTATGTAAAGGAGGCTTGTGTGTGTGTGTGTATGTGTGTTTCTCTCTAATCCCCTACTTGCAAGGCTCGCCCCCTCCTTTGTAGGAGTGGTAAAGACTTTGGTACACACACAAAGCATCCAATATTCCTAAGCTTTTGACCTTTGAACACAACCTTTGAATTTGGAACCTTAGCATTTTGGAAGTCTTAATGGGCTGAACCTTAGGGTCTTTAAGGCCAATTTTTGCACATTGCTCTTTTGCAGATGGCCCCTCCTTTGGATCCCTACTGTGGCCGGTCTGCCAGCTTAACCAATATTCTAGCTTTTTCTCCCCTGGTATTAAATGATCAGTTTAACATGAGAAAATCATTTAGGAGAATTAGATATTAGTTATTATGACATCACCTCTCTCTTGCAATCATAGTCATCCTCAACTATGGGGTAGAGAAGATAAAAGCCTATTCATTAGTCCTTTTTCTAGCGGGTACAGGGTCCCTATGTTACCCTATGACATCGTTCCAGTATGGATGACTAGTCCATTTGGCGCTTGAGAGCCTAAGCTGCCGCAAGCATGTCTACACATTAGTCCTATCAATCTTCCATATTAGAGTGACAAGCTCTACTTGGTGTTTGGGAGACGTCATCTCCTGTAATGTACCCAACATTTTTCAATAAAAGTATTTCATTTACTTTGTCATTATTTGAGGTTTGCATTTTACTAAGTCAAAGAGCATCTAATGGAACGATCGGACTTTAGAACTATAATTATGACCCTTATTCACTTGAAACCAATAAGGTTGATGGAATACTAAAGCCTCAAGATTGTATCTACAGATAAGAGTTAAGTCTTTTGGAAAGAGAGAGTAATTTTAGGAAAGGAGGAGTAATTTTAGAGAAGGAGTAGCAGGTCCAGTACTTTTATGAAAGAAAGAGAGAAGGAGCTTAGTTTAGAGCTCTTTCCTTGGAAGTCAAGTTTTATATAAGAGGTTCAAAATTGTGCATCAAAATTCCGTGTCCGCAAAATAAATAAATAAATATATATATATATTTTTACAGCTCGCTGTGAACGTGCGCGAACTTATCTCTCCTTCCTCCCTCTATTCTTAGACTGCCTTGAGAGCCTATATAAAGACCCCTCTCCCTTCACTTTGAGGACACAAACACACACTCTCAGAAGTGGAAGCTCTCTCTTGCCTTGACGTCGGAGTAACCTCTCTCTCTCAAGCTCTTACCCTCAAGCCATCTCCGTCTCCAACTTCTTTCTCTACTCATCATCCTGTTGCGCCTCAAATTCTTGAGTTCTCTTTCTTAACTTTCTCCTTTCTCTTTTGCAATACAATGGCCCAAGTGTAGTGACTCAAAGCTCGAAGGATGCTCATGTTGATCCACCTCCAAGAAAGGTGTAGAGGAAGGCATCAACTACTCCAAATGTTGCTCAAGTGGAGGTATTGGTCGCGGAAGAAGTTGAGCTGTCCAATCTCAACCACGAGAGGTAGTCGAACGTGTTGCTAATCTGCTAAGATGAATTTATAATTCTGCATTGTTGTACATGATGAATGATAAGTCAAGCCTAAACTGTTCAAGAAACATGATTATATCACAAGAAACAAGCATATGATTTCATAGAGTAGAGAAGGAATTGTTTGATTTATAATTACTGTTTGATAAACTATCTCTGTTTGATATTAGAAGTTAGTTAATCTTGTTTGAGAAATTACATAAAGAAAACAGTTGCTGAAATAATATCTTGTTTCCAAATGGAACTCACGGTTAGCGAGGTGATTCCGCGGTTAGCAGACATTAAGCTGAGGTTATCATCTCTTTTTGTCTCTTGTGGTTAGCAAGATACCTTGCGGTTAGCAGGATGCCTTGCGGTTAGCAAGATGCTCCCTTGGTTTAGCGACTGGGAAAGTATGTGCATTTCGTGGTTAGCGAATAAGTAAATCCTTTGCAAAGGCACTGTTGTTAGACCAGAGAAAGTCCGTGGGTAACGGCAAACTCTTAAGAACAATTGAAAGATTCATTTTTAATGAGATATAGGATTGTCTTCAGTACACCATGTTTGAGAAAGAAATGTTTTTGTGATGTTTGAAGGGCTGGATGAAAGAACCTGTGTTTGGAATTAAGAAAAGAATAATGTTTGTGTATGTGGAACAATGTGGTAGTAATTAGAGAACAAGCTAAAAAGTGTGAGTGTGGGGTGGAAAGTGGGGCCTGGCTCAGGTTTCCAGTCAAGGATGGGTGGTCTCGCTTAGTCGAGAAACTCTCCATTCCCTCTTATCAAGAGAAGTGAAATTAGAGACTCATTGTGCCAAGAGTCGAGATGGCCCAAATCTACATGAAACAAGATTACTATTCAGTTTAAACTAAGTCTCATATTATATTAATGGTTTATGGATGACGGTAGTGCCTCCTAAACGTGGGGGAAAAGGCATTGTTTATGGATTCTAAATATTTCAATGGGTTTTATCTTTATGTTAGGAAACAACTTCATTAGAATCCTAGACTTATCAACCTAGCTTGTGGGGTATGACCCTTATAACCACGTAAACGATGGATATAGAGGACTTCCTCTCTTCTGTTGCTTGTATCTCTATTTTGTGGAGACAGAGTAGGGTGTCTTCAATGGAAAAGCAGACAGAAAAGGAAGGCCATCTATCAAGTGGCCCCAATATTTTTGGGGTTGGGACCTTACAATTGGTATCAGAGCTTAGGTTACAAGGCTTTGGTATTTTACATCGGGATTCATTGTGTGTATGGTTTTTTATATCCATTTACCAGAAACACGGAGACATTGAGATATTTTAGTTGATGCGTACCATAGTAATGGTTGAAACCTCTATTACATATTCTCATGGAGAGATCTTTTGTAGACCCTTATATGGATTTTTGATGAGTTATGAATAGTAATGTTTTGCTTCAAAATATTGTTGCTGACTGGTTAAGTCATTTGATTGAGTTTTTTTTCTTCAAAGAAATTGTGTGACTTGTAAATTCATGTGATTGACAAGAGTCATGATTAGTTAAGTCATGTGACTAAGTTCTGATTGGCTGGGTAAGTCATGACTGGTTAAGTCATGTGACGGAGTTTTGATGGACTGAATAAGTCAGAATTGGTTGTCATATGGTTAAGTTTTAATAGATTGGGTAAGTCATAATTGGTAAAGTTATGTGGTTGAAACTTTAGTGGACTGAATAAGTCTAAGTCTACAAAATACCCTAATGCTTTGGGTTGTATGAATATTAACAATAATATATGTGTACACTCAGGAGAACCCTCAAATCACTCCTATAATGGAAAACCCTCAGAACGATTCTATCTATACGGAGATTCACGAGAAGAAGTTATTGTTGAAACCAAATGCAATCACGTTCTTTTAAAGGAGAGGGTGCTGAAATTGAGAAGGATGCAGAAGTACGGATTGAAGCTATGCATGATTACTTCTTGGCTGCAAAGACTGCACCTGCAAATGAAGCAATGCTAGGGATGTTTTGCCTCTCTGGTTAAGCAAAAATTATGGTGGAAACAACATTTTCGTGACATTGGAGTATTGGAGAACTCCCAGAGTTGGAGATAAATTAAACAGGCATGAAGAAAATATACTTACCTCCTGCACATGAAGCATTGAAGATGAATGAGTTCTTTAGTTTGAAACAATACAATTTAACTTTGAAGAGTACTACTCAAAGTTTGTAAGGCTTAGGCGTTATGCTCCACCAATGACCATAGAGCAGTAGGTAGCCCATCTCTGTCAAGGTTTAAGAGAACCAATCAGCTCACAATTAGAAGCCATGAAACCTACTACTGTGCAGGATGCTTTACTACGAGCTAAGCCCTTAATGAAGGAGCAAGGGATTAGAGGAGAGTTGAACAAAATCAAAGTTTTACTGGAGCGAGACGACCAATAAGGCCTTCCCAATAGTAATGGACAATCACAAAGAGCTTATGCTGCCAATGCTCAAAATCCTTTACACTTGGATGTTTGATGCTTTGAATGTGGAGAGTTGGGACATTATTGGAATAGATGTCCACGTCTAACTAATAGAGCAGCATCGACAATTGAAGTAGATCAAAGACACCGTCCTTCTGGACTTAACAATGGACGAGGTGGTGGACAAGGTAGAGGACGAGGAAGAGCAGCCAGAGCCTTTGGAAGAGGTCAAGGTAGGAATGCACATGCACATGCAGTCATGGGAGAGTCTACCCTTGGTGAAGAAGAAGAGAGAGCAAGAATTTATACAGCTATTGACAACCTTGGAGCCCAAAGGCAATTTGCTGTTATTCAAACACCAACAACCCATCAAGGTAAACTTTTTAATGTCCTCATCGATTGTGGTAGTACTCAATCTTTTTCTATCCCCAAAATGCTTGCGAAAGTTGAACCTGAATAAAAAATAAGCTAAACCCATGACAATAGAATTGGCTACTGGAAAAACCGTGGTATCACGATGTTCTGTGGGAACGCTTGACTTTGAACTAGGAGGACATGCTACTTCAGCTTTATTCAGAACCTTACTAGTTGGAATGTATGATGGAATTCTTGGATGGGATTTGTTTATCTAAGAATCACGCTAGCATCCTCTATGGCCTAGGTAGTATGATCTTTAGAGATAGTCAAGCAAAGCAAGTTGAAGTACAGGAAAAGAATGGGATTCCAAAGATTCAATTAATTAAAGCCAACCGTCTACTCAAAGGTATGAGGGCCGGACAACAAATATTTGTGGTCAAGATGAACAAATGGATTCAAAATCAAGCATTACAAAACCCTCTTGGCTTCATGAATATTCAGATGTCTTCCCTGAAGATCTCACCTTATAAATGGCGCTACCAGAGGCCATTGAATTAAGGGAGCAACTTTGTCAATTTAAGAACAAGGATTTATTAAGACCGAGTAAGGTCAAATTGGGGAGCACAATACTTTTTCAAAGAATAAAAGATGGGACTTTACGACCTGCATTGATTACAGAGGACTAAACCAGGTAACAGTTAAAAAAAACTATCCTATCACACGAATCGATGAATTACTGGACAAACTACATGGTTCCTAGGTCTTCTCAAAGATATATCTAAGATCTGGTTATTATAAATCAAAATAAAGAAATCAGATATTCCCAAGACAGCTTTTAACACCCGATATGGACATTTTGAGTTTATAGTAATGTCATTTACTCTGACTAATGCTCTGGCTACATTCAATAGATTGATGCAGGATATTTTTCACCGTTTCCTAGATGACTTTGTTCTTGTCTTCTTTGATGATATTCTAATCTACTCAAAGGATGAAAAGAGCATGAAGACCCACCTGAGAAAGGTTTGGATAATTCTTCGAGAACACAAGCTATATGGAAAGATAAGCAAGTGTTCATTTTTCACCCCAAGGATTGAGTATTTGAGATTTATTGTTTCGCATGAATAAATCTTAGTGGACCCTGCTAAAGTTCAAGACATTGTTAAATGGCCATAGCCATCAAATGCAAGTGAGCTTAGAGGATTCTTAGAGTCGATAGGATGGTATAGAGTCTTTATAAATGATTATGCAGTGATTGCTTCATTCTTGACCAATCTTTTGAAGAAAGGAGTGAAGATAAGCTGGGGACCACTACACCAAGAAAGATTTGATCAACTTAAACAGTATGTGACTACAACACCGTGCCTAAAGCTACTAGATTTCAATCAGGCCTTTGAAGTCGTTACTGATGCTAGTGGAATAGTAGTTGGAGGAGTATTAGCTCAAGAAGACCGATAGCTTTCACCTCACGTAAGCTTAAGGTTCATGAAAAGAACTATCCCCACCCATGAACTCAAACTATTGGCAGTCATATCACACCTATGTATTGTGGAGACTTATTACTTATTGGGACAGAAGTTTTGACAAGCAACCTTGAATATTGTGACAAAGATGATGGTAGAACTTTTGCAAGAATTTGACTTTGACATTATCTATCACCCCGAAAAAGAAAACACGGTTGCAGATTCACTCAGCCGAAAACCTTTTTTGAGTCTCATATCTATACCCAACAATCTTCGAAAAGATTAAGGAAGTTTCTCATCTGATCCAGATTATCAAAGGCAGCTTAACCTTGTTTGATATGGGAATTCAAAGAATATACCTTCAATGTTAAACTTCTCAGATGATGGGCCTTGTCTCTATATAGATATAGGTTATGTGTACCAAAGGACCCTAACTTAATGAAGGCTATCTTATTTGAGGCCCTTGATAGCCCTACTTGAGGACACCCAGGATATGCAAAGACTCGTCAATTCCGTACAAAAAAATTTCCATTGGACTGGGCAAAAGGCAATGTTTTACGTTATGTTCGTCAATGCTTGACATGCCAAAGGATTAAAGCTGAGAGAGTTAAAATTCCCGGTAACTTTCACCATTGGACATTCCCCAATTGAAATGGGAATGCATATAGTATGGACTTCGTCATTGGATTACCTACGGTACAAGGAGGATATAATTCACTTATGGTAGTTGTCGACCTACTCATGAAGGTTACACATCTCATACCAGTCAAAACAACCTTTACTGCCTCTGATATTGCACAACTATTATTGTTAAAGAGATTTTCACCTTGCATGGATTGCTCAAATGGATTTGTAAGTGATCGAGATGTCTAGTGGAGTATGCTTACAAAGCTTCTCATCATCAAAGCATTGGTATGACCCCATTTTGTGCCTTGTATGTCAAGAATGTGTCTCTCCACTCAGCTTTTCTGACCCTACCATCAAGGTTGAAGTGTCTAAGAAGATGCTGGAAGAAATGGAAAATGAAACAAAAGCCATACAAAAGGATATTAAGGCAGCTCAGGATCGTCAAAAGCAGTATGCGGATAGTAAGAAGATCCGAAAGAAGAAGATTCAAAGAAGGTGGACAAGGTTTTTCTTTGGATTCATCCAAAGAGAAGTACCTTATCGCTTAGAAAGTATAAGAACTTAGTCCACATTAGTGTGGGCCTTTACAAAGTGATTAAGTGTATAGGAACCCAAGCTTACAAGTTATAGTTGCCAGCTCACATCAAATACCACGATGTATTTCATGTAAGCTTATGAAAACCCTATATTTTCAGTGATGATCAACTCCTCAATGATGAACAAATTGTCATGCCTACTCAAAACATTTTGGAACTCCAACCTTCTAGAATTTTAGTGTCTCGAGAGAAGATCCTTCGAAATAGAGTTCTCAGAGAACACCTTTTTTTAGTGGCAAGACTATGTGAAGAAGATGCAACATGGAAGATGAAGCCACCGTAAAGAAGAACAATCCTCAATTTTTCTCGAGATGACGACATCTCGAATCAACATTTTTCAATAAATGATTTCATTTACTTTGCAATTATTTGAGGTTTGCATTTTATTAAGTCAAAGAGCATTCTAATGGAACGATCGGATCAAAAATCAGACTTTAGAACTATTAATTATGACACCTTATTCACTTGAAACAATAAGGTTGATGGGAAACTTAAGCCTCAAGATTTTATCTAAAGATAAAAGTTGACCTCTTTTTTGGAAAGAGAGAGTAAATTTTAGGAAAGGTGCAAAGAAGGCACCAACTCAACAAAAAGGTTGCTAAAGGTAAAGAGAAAGAGCTCCACTTGCAAGAAAGGTGCAAAGGAAGGCATCAACTACTCCAATGTTGCTCAAGTGGAGGTATTGGTCGCGAAAGAAGTCGAAGCCGTCCAACCTCAACCACGAGAGGTAGTCAAACGTGTTGCTAATCCGGTAAGATGAATTTATAATTCTGCATCGTTATACATGATGAACGGTTAAGTTAAGCCTAAGAATTCCCTTAAACTGTTCAAAAAACATGATTATATCACAAGAAAAAAGCATATGATTTCATAGAGTAGAGAAGGAATTGTTGATTTATGATTAGCGTTTGATAAACTATCTCTGTTTGATATTAGAAGTTAGTTAATCTTGTTTGAGATCACATAAAGAAAACAGTTTCTGAAAGAATATCTTGTTTCCAGGATGGAACTCGCGGTGAGCGAGATGATTCCACGATAAGCGGAGATTAAGCTGAGGTTATCAACTCTCTTTTTGTCTCTTGCGGTTTAACAGATACCTTGCGGTTAGCAGGATGCCTTGTGGTTAGTTGAGATTTGCTCCCTTGCGGTTAGCAATAGGAAAGTATTGCGCATTTGCGATTAGCGAATAAGTAAATTCTTTGCAAAGGCTCTGTTGGTTAGACAGAGAAAGTCGTGTTGTAGCGGCAAACTCTTAAGAGAAATTGAAAGATTTCATCTTTTGTTGAAATAAAGGATTGTCAATAGTAGACCATGTTTGAGAAAGAAATGTTGTAACATTTAATGGCCTAATAACTTATGTGTAGCGGAAATTAGCATGAACATAGTGGGCATTTCATTAGAATAGATTCCTAATGAGAATTACAAGAGTGCTTGGGTGGAGAGAGCAACAAAAAGCATAACACCAGTTAGATAAGATACTTTCAAAAGAGAGAGAAATAAGCTATTGACAACAGTTGAGGACCGGATTTGCATGGAGCCGGTCCCCCCTCCAAAAGGCTTTGTATTATGGTTTCTCCCATCAAGAGAGACATTGTACAATACAATTCTTTGTGTTCCTTCAAGACTAGCTAGTGCAATGAAGATGGAAGCTTCATGCACTAAGCAAAACACTTAATCAAACACAACTTGAATTATCCCCGTTCTCAGACCCAAGACCTCACACACCTTCGAAGATGGTGAGAGCTAGCAGGGTATGAGAGTAGATTGAGAGGAAGAAGGAGTATCTTACGAGAAAGATGTACATCTCCTCACATAATCACTCATATTAGCATAGCTTAGCTTAGTAATTAGCTTGGTAGAGAAGATGAGCATGCATTGAAGCTTGGCTCTTGGTTGGATTTGCATCCACATGCCAAGAGAGTGTTGATGTAGGCTTCTATCTCACAAGCTTGGAGTAGGTGATGAGCTCTCCATTAAAGCTTGGGAGGAGATAGAGTTTTCTTTCTTCACACATGGTCAAGTGTGAGTGTGTGTGTGTCAATGCCAAGCAAAAATCAGCCCCCTCTCTCTCTTGGGCGAGCCCTTGCTAAATTGGTCTGGCTTTTGCCTCATTGGACCTCCCAAGTCAAGCCAATACAATTAAGCAGCATAAGTGATAGCCTTCTGACATGTGTCCCCCTTTCCCCTTTTGTGAGAGCTTTAGGTAATTAAATAATTAAACTAAACTCTCATTGGACCCCTTTGCCTCCTGGCCAATAGGAATCAGGCAAGCCATTGGGCTCCTGAATGCTCATTGGACCCCTTGGGAGACTGCCCAATAGTCTTCTAGGAGACTTAATTCTCATTGGTTTCTTTTATTAAATGTTTTTAAATTAATTAAACTAGATTTACTCTAGCTTAATTCTCATTGGTCCACTTCAAGGGTCTTCCAATAGGAATTGGGCACACCTTGTGGGCATCTGGCCTAGGGAGCTGACATGTGTCCCTCATTCCCTTTGTGTAAAGGGAGCCTGTGTGTGTTGTGTGTGTGGCTTTCTCTCTCATCCCCTACTTTAGGCTCGCCCCTCCCATGTAGGGATGCAAAGACTTTTGGGCACACACAAAGCATCCAATTTTCCCTAGGGTTGACCTTTGGACACAACCTTTGAATTTTGGAACCTTAGCATTTTGGAAGTCTTAATGGGCTGAACCTTAGGGTCTTTTTAGCCCATTGTTTCACATGGCTCTTTTGCAGATGGCCCCCCCTTTGGATCCCTATTTTCCCTCCTTTGGATCCCTACTTTGGCCGGTCTGCTAGCTTAACCAATATTCTAGCTTTTTCTCCCTCTGGCACTTCCCCACATTAAATGATCAGTTTAATATGAGAAAATCATTTAGGAGAATTAGATTATTATTATGACATTACCTCTCTCTTGAAATCATAGTCGTCCTCGACTATGGTGTAGAGAAGATAAAGCATATTCATGAGTCCTTTTCTTAGCGGGTAGAGGATCCCTATGTTACCCTACGACATCATTCCATAATGGATGACTAGTCCATTTGGCGCTTGAGAGCCTGAGGCTGCCGCAAGCATGTCTGCACATTAGTCCTATCAGTCTTCCATAGTAGAGTGACAAGCTCTACTTGGTGTTTGGGAGACGTCGTCTCCGCAAACTTGATCTAAGCATGCATACTACTTCATTTTTGTGCACAAATAAAGAAAAAAAGAGTCTTATAAGACAAAAACTTTTTGTTCATTTTTAACATTTTGTACATTTGCTTACTCTTGGGAAGCATTGTAAGCATTGACAAGGTTTAGGTTATCCTTTAATTGTATGCCTTGCATCCATCTAGCATCTTCAAAAGGATAATTCTTAAACTTAATAAGATATCGTCGGATAGTCTTACCGCCTCTTAATACCTTGTCTTCATGTCGGAGAATGGACTCGGGCTGCAGCACCTCCTCTTGGTCCTCGATCTCCGGTGGGTCTTCAATAGTTGGTTCTTGAGGTGGCTCTCCTTTGTAAGGCTTTAATAGGCTCACATGAAAAGCATTGTGTATGAGCCAATGATTGGGCAACTTTAGTTGATAGGCCATCTCATTGATTGGCCTAAGAATCTTGGAAGGGACCATAGTACCTTTTTGCTAGTTTAGCATAGTACTTTTGGTGGCCCGTAGGATTCTTGCCCGTCGTGTGCCTTAATCGAGCCTTGGGAAACTTTAACAAGACCAATCGTTTTCTTTAAAGGCTTGGGCTCTTCTGTGCTTGTCAGCAGCAGCCTTTTGCCTTTGCTGTGAGATAGAGAGAGCATCCTTAATCTTTTGGAAAGATTCTTGTAGGTCTCGGCTATACTCATCTGCAGCGAAGATCTTCCCATGTACCTTAAGTAGCAAGGGACTTTTTGATCTTCCCTCAATTACCTCGAAAGGTGCTTTTCCGTGGAAGTATGTACAGTGTTATTGTAAGCATACTCCACTAAGGGTAAGTACTTCTCCCATTGGGATCTTTGATCTACTTCCGTTACATAGGCTTTTAGTAGATCGAGAATTGTTAGGTTAGCTATTTCACTTTGGCCATCAGTTTGTGGATGATAGGCCGAAGAGAAGTTTAGCCTTGTCCCTAAATTCTCAAAGAGACCCTTCCAGAAATTACTGGTCATTCTAGGATCTCTATCCGACACTATGGACATTGGCAAGCCATGGTATTTAAAATTTGTGAAATGAAGAGGGTTGCCATTTGATGGGCTTTGATAGTCTTTTTGACAGGTATAAAATGAGCTTGTTTACTGAACCTGTCTACTATCGTCCATATTCCCGTATTCCCATGGATAGACTTAGGCAATCCAAAGATAAAATCCATGGATATGCTCTCCCATGGTGAATTAGGGATTGGCAAGGGTTGAAGCAATCCAAGTTGCTTCCCTCTATCAAATTTTGTCTTTTGACATACCACACATTTGGAAACATACTCTTGTATGTTCACTTTCATGGTAGGCCAATAGAAATATGTTTCAATTCCCTTTAGGGTAGACTGAATCCCTCTATGCCCCGCATATGGGGGAGCATGAGATTCATACATTACTTTCTCACGTAGTGAGTTAGTAACGCATAGTCTATTGCCATAGAGAAGATAACCATCTTGTAAAGTAAATGGTTCTTCTTTCTTCCCTAATGCAAGGGCTGAAATCACATCTCTAAAATCGGGATCAATAGCATACTCATCTATCATTGAAGATAGATCATTGTGAGTTGCTATGGAAACCGCATTCACTCTCGGTCGTCTTGAGAGTGCATCGGCTACTTGATTATGCTTGCCAGCAATGTGAGCAATATGAAAATGAAATTGCGAAAGGAAATTTTCCCACCTCATTTGTTTGTCGGAGAGCTTGGTCTGCGTCATGAAGTACTTAAGACTTTGGTGATCCGTTCGCAGAATGAAAGGAGTCCCCAATAAATAGTGCTTCCATGAGTCTAAGGCATGTAGAACTGCAAGGAGTTCTTTTTCGTATATGCCTAGAGCTTGCTCAACAGGGTCGAGCCTTCGACTCTCATAGCCTATGGCGTGCCCTTCTTGGAGAAAAACAGCTCCAAGGCAATCACCACAAGCATCACATTGGACCTCAAATGGTTTTGAGAGATCCGGTAGTGTAAGCACAGGTTGAGAGATAAGCTTTTCTTTAAGCTTTTCGAAAGCATTGTTCTCCTTAGCAGACCATGTATACCTAACGCTTTTCTTTGTTAGGTCATGTAATGGTCCCGCAATTTGTGAGAACTTTTCTATGAAGCGTCTATAGTATGCACACATACCTATAAAGCTTCTTAGTTCATGAAGATTCCTTGGTTTAGGCCATCCTTTTATTACCTCTAACTTGGATGGATCCATTTGGATGCCATCTTGAGAGATAATGTGACCTAAATACTGAATCTCTTGCAAGAAAAATTCACTTTTCTTTCGATTAACATAAAGTTTATTCTCTCTTAAAACTTGAAATATTACCTGGAGGTGTTGCTTGTGTTCCTCCAATGAATTAGAGTAGATGATAATATCATCAAAGAACACTCCAGTGAAGGTTCGATGAGGCCTGAACAGCTTCTCCATCAAGCGGTTGAATGTGGCTGGTGCATTGGTCAAGCCAAAAGGCATGACAATGTATTCGTAAAGACCAAATGTAGTACGAAATGCGGTCTTTACAATGTCTTGATCAACTATCCTTATTTGATGATAGCCACTTTTTAGGTCAATCCTACTGAAGTAGGTCGATCCTTGTAGCTTATCAAATAGGTCTTCTACCCGTGGAACGGGAAACCTATTCTTGATAGTGATCCTATTTAGTGCTCTATAGTCGACACACATACGATATGTGCCGTCTTTCTTTTGCACTAATAGCACAGGTGAGCAAAATGGAGATGAGCTAGGCCTAACCATGCCCTTCTCAACTAACTCATGCACTTGCCGCATAATCTCCTCTTGTTGAGCTTGAGAAACTCTATAAGGAGGTTTGTTAGGCGGTGAACTTCCTGGAAGAAGTTCAATTGCATGGTCATCATTACCTCGTTTAGGAGGTAGCTCACAAGGGATGTCGTCAATAAAAACATCTTGAAACCCCTTGAGAAAATTGGATAACTCTAATTCCTTTTGGTTGCTTTTATTTTCTTTTGCTAAAGCATTAGGTTCATTTTGAGAATCTTTAACAAAAATCATGTACACGGAAATAGAGCTCTTTATTGACTTGTTGAAAGCTGGTGTATGTACAATGGGGATGGTGTTACCCATTTCCTTAGCATCTATATACATGTCTTTTTCCCTGAACTTAAAGGAGATTCTCCTTTCAGGAAATTTAACATCTGGCAGCCAGGCGGTCAAACCATGGTGCCCCTAGGATTACATCCTCATGCTTGAGAGGAGAGATAAAGAAGTCCTCTTTGTCCACATAGCCTTGGACATGAAGCCTCAATTTCCCGATTAAGGGAGTGACTGAAGCTTCTTGCCCCTTGAAGGCACTGTCTGCGGGTAGGACATCTCCCATCTCGTAGGATTGTATGCCTAGCTTGGTGGCTAACTCCATAGATATAAAATTGTGAGTAGAACCAGGGTCAAAGAGAATAAAAGCATCATGTTCTCTTACCTTTCCCCAAGCATGGCATAGAGGAGATCCTTTGTGGTGAGTTTGGTGAGTCTCCTCCTCTTGGATTTCAACCAAGGAAGCTCTAGGAGGATCTTGGCGGTTGTTCTTTTGGGGACAAGCGCGGTACGCATGCCCTTGTTCGCCGCACTTGAAACACCGGTTATCTTTACGATAACGCTCAAGCTCTTCAGGAGAGAGTTTATTCTTTCCTTTGTAAACTCCCTTCTCTTTAGCTTTGTTGGAATTGCCCTTAGGAGACTTTTGGACATTGTCCTTCCCCTTAGGCTCATTGGAACCCTTGTTTTCCGGGGGCTTATTATTTCTTTTACCCCCGTTTGGAAATTGATTCGAGAGGCCACCATAGTATGGTGTATTACCGCCGATATGGTACGTGGCCTTTGGGAGTTGACATACTCCGCCATTTCTTCGGTTAAGCCCGCACAAAATTGTTGCTTTTGCTCTCCAAAATCCAACTTTTTGAAGACAGTGGCTTTGAGTTGTAGGTCCCAAAACTTGTCTACATATTTGTGGATGGATTCATTGGGAGAGAGCTTTAAGCTTCGCCATTCGGTGAGTACTTTGTCTTTGGCATCGGTGGCCAAAACTGCTTCATAATGGAAGCTCTTAAAGCCTTCCATGTTCGTGGAGCTTCACCGTTGGCTCGTAGGCTAGACCACCATTGTCTGGCGGACTTTTGAAAGTGCATAGCTACATGGCGTAGCTTAGAGGACTCCGTGAAGCCCTCATCTCCAAACGCCGCATCGAATTGCTGGATAAAGGCCAAGACTTTGTCCGTAGCACCAAAGGTGCCATCATAGGTAAGGAAAGAGATGCTCTTCCCTCCCTCTTTGAATTTCTTCAGCTTGGACGACCTCTTCCATGCGGCATAGGATTTCCTATGGCCTCTTCTTTTTGATGGTTCAAAGTTGCACCATCACTTTCTTCAGAAGGTGAAGAATTTGAAGAAGGTGGAGAGAGGGTGACCTCTTTCTCGCCTTTTTCTTGTCTTGATCTTTGTCGTCTTCACCATAGCTTTCATAAGAGGAAGAGGATGAAGAAGATGGAGAAGAGGGTGTCCTCTTTCTCGCCTTTTTCTTCTCTTGCTTTTTATCATCCCTCTTTGAATTATGGCGTGGAGAAGAGTGTGATGGTCTTCTCCGCTTTGGTGGTGATGGAGAGCGTTTAGCCCGCCGTCTTCGTGGAGCCATCTCCGCCGAGGTGGCGGGAGACTCGCTTCTTTCTCGTTCCTTCGGTGGAGGCTCTTGAGTTCTCCTTTGGGAAGGAGATGCATCATCAAGAAGTAATTCTTGAGCCCTTCATATGGATTCTCTTCTTCTTCCCGAATCGGAGAGAGACCTCTTTTGGTAGTCTCACAAGGAGGCTTCCTAGGTGTTCTCTCGTCATGGTGATGAGCTTGGAGAATCCCGTGAGCACGGAGCTGCCGTTGCACTTCACTTTGGAGAGATGGATTGCCCATGGCTTGTTGAAGCCTAGAAACAAGATAGTTAACAAGCATTGAAGCATCATTAGTAGCTTGCTCATGAGCAAAATCAAAGTTATCAACATTAATTTCACTCTCTTTACTATTGTCAGCCATTCTAACAACTTTTAGGTGTAAACTTTTTAGGTGTACTTTGGCACTTCAAGCCCTAGTTGCTACTCCTCTTTACCCCTTTAGAAAAAGCACTCAAGCTACTGTACCCGCGGCTCGAATACCATTAATTGCAAGGAATAGAAGAGAGGGTCTTTCGACACCAAAACAGCACCGGCTCCTGTCAATAATAGCTCAATAGTGGTTAAGCCGTAGGCAAGCCCCGTAGGACTCCACTATTAAGACCATAGCTCTCGACGGTGATGCCCCGTTAACTGCACAAAGGCAGGCGCACTGCAAGGCTGAAAAATCCCTATTCTACTTACTCACAGGCAATTAATAATACCAACCATTTGTAGCTAGCTTGAGGACCTCCCTTCTTGAGCAAGAAAAGAGAAACCTTGAGCTCTGATACCAATGTAACATTTAATGGCCTAAAACTTATGTGTAGCGGAAATTAGCATGAACATAGTGGGCATTTCATTAGAATAGATTCCTAATGAGAATTACAAGAGTGCTTGGGTGGAGAGAGCAACAAAAAGCATAACACCTAGTTAGATAGCATCGACAATACTTTCAAAAGAGAGAGAAATTAAGCTATTGACAACAGTTGAGGACCGGATTTGCATGGAGCCGGTCCCCCCTCCAAAAGGCTTTGTATTATGGTTTCTCCCATCAAGAGAGACATTGTACAATACAATTCTTTGTGTTCCTTCAAGACTAGCTAGTGCAATGAAGATGGAAGCTTCATGCACTAAGCAAAAACACTTAATCAAACACAACTTGAATTATCCCCGTTCTCAGACCCAAGACCTCACACACCTTCGAAGATGGTGAGAGCTAGCAGGGTATGAGAGTAGATTGAGAGGAAAAAGGAGTATCTTACGAGAAAGATGTACATCTCCTCACATAATCACTCATATTAGCATAGCTTAGCTTAGTAATTAGCTTGGTAGAGAAGATGAGCATGCATTGAAGCTTGGCTCTTGGTTGGATTTGCATCCACATGCCAAGAGAGTGTTGATGTAGGCTTCTATCTCACAAGCTTGGAGTAGGTGATGAGCTCTCCATTAAAGCTTGGGAGGAGATAGAGTATTCTTTCTTCACACATGGTCAAGTGTGAGTGTGTGTGTGTCAATGCCAAGCAAAAATCAGCCCCCCCTCTCTCTTGGGCGAGCCCTCTGCTATAATTGGTCTGGCTTTTGCCTCATTGGACCTCCCCAAGTCAAGCCAATGGGTATTAAGCAGCATAAGTGATAGCCTTCTGACATGTGTCCCCCTTTCCCCTTTTGTGAGAGCTTTAGGTAATTAAATAATTAAACTAAACTCTCATTGGACCCCTTTGCCTCCTGGCCAATAGGAATCAGGCAAGCCATTGGGCTCTGAATGCTCATTGGACCCCTTGGGAGACTGCCCAATAGTCTTCTAGGAGACTTAATTCTCATTGGTTTCTTTTATTAAATGTTTTTAAATTAATTAAACTAGATTTACTCTAGCTTAATTCTCATTGGTCCACTTCAAGGGTCTTCCAATAGGAATTGGGCACACCTTGTGGGCATCTGGCCTAGGGAGCTGACATGTGTCCCTCATTCCCTTTGTGTAAAGGGAGCCTGTGTGTGTGTGTGTGTGCTTTCTCTCTCATCCCCTACTTTGGGGCTCGCCCCCTCCCATGTAGGATTTGCAAAGACTTTTTGGGCACACACAAAGCATCCAATTTTCCCTAGGATTGACCTTTGGACACAACCTTTGAATTTTGGAACCTTAGCATTTTGGAAGTCTTAATGGGCTGAACCTTAGGGTCTTTTTAGCCCATTGTTGCACATGGCTCTTTTGCAGATGGCCCCCCCTTTGGATCCCTATTTTCCCTCCTTTGGATCCCTACTGTGGCCGGTCTGCTAGCTTAACCAATATTCTAGCTTTTTCTCCCTTGGCACTTCCCCACATTAAATGATCAGTTTAATATGAGAAAATCATTTAGGAGAATTAGATATTGATTATTATGACAAACAGTTTTGTTGATCTTTTGAAGGGCTGGATGAAAAGAACCTGTGCCTAGGACTTAGAAAAGAATATTGTTTGTGTATGTGAAACGTGTGGTAGGAATTAGGGAGAATAAGCTTAAAAGTGTGAGTGTGGTGGGTGGAAAGGGGGGCTGGCTCAGGTTTATAGTCAAGGATGGGTGGTCTCGATTAGTCGGAGAAACTCTTATTCCCTCTTATCAATAAGAAGTGAAATTAGAGACTCATTGTGCCAAGAGTCAAGATGGCCTAAATCTATGTGACACAAGATTACTATTTAGTTTTATTACTAAGTCTCATATCATAATTTATGGTTTATGGATGGAGGCCGTGCCTCTTAAACGTGGGAAAAAAATGCGTTTGTTTATGGATTCTAAATATGTAAATGGATTTCATCTTTATATTAGGAAACTGATTCAAAAGAATCCTAGATTTATCGACCTGTCTTGTGGCGTATGACCCTTATCTCCACCCCGCCGTATCAAACGGCGGATTGAGTGGTGAACCTGGTGGCCACTAGATCTATAGCGGAAGCAAACAAGTGGTTCTGGGTTCAACTGTCTCTCATCACAAAGTGAGTCACGTTCGAGCCTACTAGTAATAAGATCTATCTCCACCTCGCAAGGAAACCATACTTAACCTGTCTAGCAATCCTAAGACCCACCTTCCAAGAGGAGAGAAATCTCGAGTGCCTTTTTCCCCATGTTTTAGAGGCACATACACTTGAGAATTCGCCGCTCTAGGGGCAATGAGTAGTACTAGTATCGATTTTAATACTATGGGGACAGAGAGTTCCCGACCAATCGGGGGACAATCCTTCTCATAGGCATTGGAAACCTGAGCCAAGCCCCACTTCCCACCCCCACACTCACACTTCCTTGTGTGTCCTAATTACTATCACAATGGTTGTTCAACATAAACATTCATTGATTAGATTCCGAATTCACAATGTTCGTTAAGATAGCCCTTCAATCAGTATTGCAAAGCAGCACCAAGACAGAGTTCTAGTAAAAATTCTACTCAAACTTATTCATTAAAATTCCACAATGTTCTGGAGGTACAACATCCCCCCTCCAGCGAGAGTTTACTCCTCCCGTTGGCGCCTAGCTGCCCCTACAAACTAGGTATGTCCACCGCATAGAAAGCACGACCTGGACATTCCACCGCATAGAAAACAAGACGTGGGTTCCCACCGCATAGAAAGCAAGTCGTGGGAATCCACCACTTAACCAACAGTCGTGTTGATTTCAAGAGCCCTTAAAGAGGAACTCTGCCCCCTGTGATCAAGAGGGGGGTTCAGGACTAGTTCAACATTGGAAATAGAATGAACATGCCGAGCTAAATTTTCCCTGGCAGACATTCTTTCCTATTGCAAACAGTGTATATCCATCAATCATTTATTTTCCTACTTTGGACTTAATGAACTCAAATGCCGAGGTTTCCGTCTGGATTTCTCAACATGTTTGGGGATATGTTCTTTCTAGCTAACGTGGTGTAATGTTAAATCAAACGACTTGAATAAAATTGTGACCTACCTCTTCCACTTCTTCGTCAATGGTCCGTGAGATGGCGGGGTGCTTGTTCGTCCATGGGAGCTTTTCCTTTTCCATTCACAGTGCTCGTTCCCGCCTCGCGGTCGTTGCGGCACCACCGAAGCGAGTTCTCTTAACCGGGGGCCATTTTATACTCACTACTTTAAATGATAAACTTGAAGAAAAGAGCTAAGGTCCGAAAGCATCATCACAATCCAAATGATAGATTAGAATCATTGAACAATCCCCCTTATACGAGAGGGTTAGATTTTTCCTTCGAGACATAGTAATTTTATGGATAATACTTTACTTGTCCTATTGGGAACCGGCTCTAAAGTTAATCACTTGGATTAGTTGATTAAGAAATTCAGAATTTTACTAATGATTTACAAGAGAGATGAAGTAAGCAAGCTCAATCACTTTCCTAGTGCAATTTGAAGAAGCAGAATTACCGCAGGCTTGTGTGATAGAAATTTCTCTTCTTATTGGCCTAATGACGGTTTTAATTTTAGCCTTAATCACATCTTAATGTGAGAGAAGATTGAGTCATTTAATTACAATAGTATTGAGATGGTAAATGAATGAATTTCACCAATTCTACATTATTACCGGCGGGCGGCTGACAGTTTATTAACTATGCTGCCTAGAGAGAGAAATCTTTCCTAATCAAGTATAAATCATCGATTTAAGAATGATGAATGGCTACATAATTAGCTAATTGAATGATGATTATGTAATGGAGTAGCTATGTAAACTTAGAGAGCAGCTATTGGGAATTATAGCTAAAGTAGGCATAGTAGACGAAGAATTTGGGAGAATAATGATGAGAATTAAGAAGAACCGAAAATAAACATAATTACCATGATTAGGGCTGAGAATCCTCTTGATTTTCTGATCCAATGAAATCTCAAGATGAGAATTTCGGCAGCACCTCCCTCCTTGCTTCTCTCTTCAAAAACTGTGTGTGTATCGGCAACACCTCCCCAAGGTGTGTGTAGGGTGTGTGTGTGTGTGTGTGTGTGTGTGTGTACTGGGTGTGTGTGTGAGCATATGTCTGTGTGTGTGTGTGTGTGTGTGTGTGTGAGCACACCTTTAAATAGGATCCCCAAGTTGAAAATCGAACCTAGCTGCTATAAGCATCTGAGTGAGCTCTCACATCATGCATGGCAAGTCTAGTTTCGTGCCTACCAAGTGTCCAGTTAGCTAGTCTAACTGGCTCTCACACTCACTCTCAAGCTTGGAAACTCTCCCACAACTCCCACAAGACAAGAGGGCGCCCCCTAGCTGCTAAAGCAAGCTCTGAGTGGCCTGGAACCTGTTCCCACACAGCCTCCTGCCCGGGTGCCTCCCTGCACAACTTAGGAAAAATTGGTTTTAGGCTAAAACGACCCATACGACTCGGAATTTAATGCCGTAAATTGCTATACTGAGCTCTAACTACGGCGTACTGGTCCGAGTACCTGCCATATCTAGCAGCCCTCGGGCTCCGAAAATGCATTTTTTCAAATTCGGGGTACGGGTGTAGTTTTTCGAGACGGTCAAAACTGGACGGTTGGGTCACCAAAAACTTACTATTTTGGAATTTTTTTACAAAAAATATTTTAATTCACATTTCGAAGCTTTTAAACATTCTAAACATTATGGCACTGATAGAATTTGGAAAACTACTAAAAATAGTAACTTTTTCCATTATGTTCATTTCATGGTACAATGGCGCTCTTTTGGGTCGGGTCAGAGACCTTATATAACTCATGTACTTGCCCCATACTCTCCTCTTGTTGAGCTTGAGAAACTCTATAAGGAGGTTTATTAGGTGGTGAACTTCCTGAAACAAGTTCAATTGCATGGTCATCATTGCCTCGTTAGGAGGTAGTTCATAAGGGATGTGCGTCATAAAGACATCTTGAAACCCCTTGAGAAAATTCGATAGCTCTAATTACTTGTGATTGTTTATATTTTCTTTTGCTAAAGCATTAGGTTCATTTTCAGAATCTTTAACAAAAATCAAGTACACGGAAATAGAGCTCTTTATTGACTTATTGGAAGCTTGCGTATGTATAATGGGTATGGTGTTACCCATTTCCTTAGCATCATGTACATATCTTTTTCCTTGAACCTAAGTAGATTCTCCTTTTAGGGAATTTAACATTGGCAACCATGCAATCAAACCCTGGTGCCGCTAGGATTACATCCTCGTGCTTGAGAGGAGAGATAAGAAGTTCCTCTTTCTCCACATAGCTTTGGACATGGAGCCTCAATTTTCCAATTAAGGGAGTGACTGAAGCTTCTTGCCCCTTGAAAGCACCATCTGTAGGTAGGACATCTCCCATCTCATAAGCTTGTATGCCTAGCTTGGTGGCCAACTCTGTGGATATGAAATTGTGAGTAGAACCGGTCAAAGAGAATAAAATCATCATGTTCTCTTACTTTCCCCAAGCATGGCATAGAGGAGATCCTTGTGGTGAGCTTCCTCTTCTTGGATTTTGACCAAGGTAGCTCTAGGAGGCTCATGGAACGTGTTCTTTTGGGACAAGCGTGTATGCATGCCCTTGCTCGCTGCACTTGAAACATTGGTTATCCTTGTGATAACGCTCAAGCTCTTCTGGAGGAGTTTGTTTTTGACTTTGTAAACTCCCTTCTCCTTAGCTTTGTTGAATTTCCATTAGCTTAGGAGACTTTTGGACATTGTCCTTCCCCTTAGGCTCATTGGAACCCTTGTTTTCCGTGGGCTTAGAATTTCTCTTAGCCCTTGTTAAAAATTGATTTGAGAACCCACCATAATATGGTGTATAACCGCCAATATGGTGCATGGCCTTGGGAGTTGACATACTCCACCATTTCTTCAGTTAAGCCCGCACAATATTGCTGCTTTTGCTCTCCTAAATCCATATTTTTGAAGACAGTGGCTTTGAGATGTAGGTCCCAAAACTTGTCTACATATTTGTGAATGGATTCATAGGGAAGAGCTTCAAGATTTTCCATTCGGTGAGTACTCTGTCTTTGGCATTGGTGTCAAAAACTGCTTCATAATGGAAGCTCTTAAAGCTTTCCATGTTCGTGGAGCTTCACCGTTTGCCTGTAGGCTGGACCACCATTGCTCGACAGACTTTTGAAAGTGTATAGCTACATGGTGTAGCTTAGAGGACTCCGTGAAGCCCTCATCTCCAAACGCCACATCGAATTGTTGGATAAAGGCGAAGACTTTGTTCGTAGCACCAAAGGTGCCATCGTAGGTAAGGAAAGAGATACTCTTTCCTCCCTCTTTGAACTTCTTGAGCTTTGACGACCTCTTCCATGTAGCATAGGATTTCCTATGGCCTCTTATTTTTTATGATTCAAAGGTTGCACCAGCACTTTCTTCAGATGAAGAATTTGAGGAAGATAGAGAAGAGCATGACCTTTTTCTCGCCTTTTTCTTAACTGATCTCTTTGTCTACACCATCACTTTCATAAGAGGAAGAGAATGAAGAAAAAGGAGAAGAGGTGTCCTCTTTCTTGCCTTTTTCTTCTCTTGCCTTTTGTCATCCCTCTTTGACTTATGGTGTGAAGAAGTGTGCGATGGTCTTCTCCGTTTAGGAGGTGATGGAGAGTGTTTAGCCTGCCGTCTTTGTGGAGCCATCTTCACTGATGTGGCAGGAGACTCACTTCTTTCACATTCCTGTGGTGGGGCTCTTGAATTATCCTTTGGGAAGGAGATGCATCATCAAGAAGCAAATTTTTGAGCCCTTTGTATGGATCCTCTTCTTCTTCCCGAATCGGAGAGAGGGCTCTTTTGGGAGTCTCACAAGGAGGCTTCCTAGGTACTCTCTCGTCATGGTGGGGAGCTTGTATAATCCCATGAGCACGAATCTTCCATTGCACTTCACTTTGGAGGATGGATTGACCATGGCTTGTTGAAGCCTAGAAACAGGTAGTTAACAAGCATAGGGTATCATTAGCAGCCTTCTCATTAGCAAAATCAAAGTTATCAACATTAATTTCACTCTCTTTATTATGGTCATCCATTCTAACAATTTTCGGTTTAAACTTTTTAAGTGTACTTTGGCACTTCAAGCCCTAGTTCCTACTCCTCTTTACCCCTTTAGAAAAAGCACTCAAGCTATTGTACCCGTGGCTCGAATACATTAATTGCAACAGGAATAGAGAGAGGGTCGTTCAACATCAAAACATCACCGGCTCCTGTCAAGCTTCTAATAGCTCAATAGTGGTTAAGCCGTAGGCAATCCCCGTAGGACTCCACAATTAAGACCATAGCTCTTGACGGTGATGCCCTGTTATCTGCACACGAAGATAGCCGCACTGCAAGGCTGAAAAATCCCTATTCTACTTACTCAAATGCAATACTAGTACCAACCATTTATAGCTAGCTTGAGGACCTCCCTTCTTGAGCAAGAAAAGAAACCTTGTGCCTTCCATACCAATGTAGCATTTAATGGCCTAGTAACTTGTGTGTTGCGGAAGGAGAGAGAGAGTCTTCTTGCTTCACACATGAGTTATTGTGAGTGTGTATGCAATAATGCCTTTGAAAAACAGCCCCCCCTCTCTCTTGTCGACCCCTCTTGCTATTTGCTCATGCTACCACCCCATTGGACCTCTCCAGGCTTAGCCAATAGGATTTAAGGAGCATAAGTGATAGCCTTATGACATGTGTCTCCCTTCCCTTTCTGTGAGAGATTTAGGTATTAATTAATGCAACTAAACTCTCATTAGACCCCTTTGTCTCCTGGCCAATAGGAATCAGGCAAGTCATTAGGCTGTTAAATGATCATTGGACCCCTTGGGAGATTGTCCAGTAGTCTTCTAGAGAGCTTAATTCTTATTGGTTCTTTTATTAATGTTTCTAAATTAATTAAACTAGATTTACTCTAGCATAATTCTCATTGGTCCACCTCCATGGCCATCAAATAGGATTTGAGTACACCTTGTGGGCATCTGGCCTTAGGGAGTTGACAAGTGTCCCTCATTCCCTTTGTGTAACGGAGGCTTGTGAGTGTGTGTGTGTGTGTGTGTGTGTGTGTGTGTGTGTGTGTGTGTGTGTGTGTATGCGTGTGTTGTGTGTGTATGGGTACTTGTGTTTCTCATCCCTTCTTTGCAAGGCTTGCCCCTTCCTTTGTAGAGTTGTGAAGTATTTGTACACACACAAAGCAGCAAATATTCCTAATCTTTTGACATTTGGACACAAACTTTGAATTTTGGAAGTCTTAATGGGCTGAACCTTAGGGTCTTTAAAGCCCATTGTTGCACATTTCTCTTTTGCAAATGGCACCCTTTTGGATCCCTATTTTCCCTCCTTTTTTTCCCTACTATGGGCGGTCTGCCAGCTTAAGCAATATTCTAGCTTTTTCTCCCCTGGCACTTCCACATATTAAATGATCACTTTAAAATGAGAAAATCATCTAGGAGAATTAGATATTAGTTATTATGATAGGAACTATTCCTTTCTCCTATGAATGATTCTTCTTCCTCTTCCTTACCCTCATTCCCCGCTAGTCTCTCTCACCTCCGAAGGTGTTTGAGGCCTTGGGACTGAGGCTGGGGATGGTAATGCTTTTACAAAGTTTATGTTATGCTTGTGATGAATGGAGCTTTCCATCTTCATAGCATCACCTAGTCACAAGGAACACATATATTGTATTGTACCAGGTCTCTCTTTATGGAAGAATCTATAATACAAAAGCCTTTTGGAGGGGGACCGGCTCCAAGTTAATCCGGTCCTCAACTCTTGTCAAATTCTCTAAACTCTCTCTCTTGAAAAATTATTGTTCATGCCAAGTTAGTTAAGTATTATGGTTTATTGCTACTGCTAATAATTAAGTTCACCCTCTATGTTCTTCAAGTAGTCTCATAAAAATGCCATTTCCATTACATTGGTATCAGAGCTTTTGGTTTCTCTTTTCTTGCTTAAGAAGATAGGTCCTTAAGTTGTCCATGAGAGTTGGACCTGTTCATTGCAATAGGGTAAGTGGACATGGATCTATTATCTTGGTTGAGGTTTGAGGTATACCGTTGGGAACTATAGTCTTAATAATGGAGTCTCTTGGGGCTTGCCTTTGGCTTAACCATTATTGAGCTACGAGCAAGCTCAATAGGAACCATAATCAACCGAGCAATGTTAGACCCTCTCCACTAGTCTTCAATCAATAGTGTCTAAACCACGTGTATGGCTACTTTTGAGAACTAATTTTCAAAGGTAAAGAAGAGTCGCGACTAAGGTTTTTGAGGGTACCAAAGCACAAAGTAATTCTATACATAAGTTTAATTAGCATGGTTGACAATAACCAATAGAGTAGAATGAACATTGATAACTTTGATTTTGCACATGAAAGTGCTAATGATAATGCCCCCATGTTTGTTTAGTTATCTTGTTACTAGGTTGCATCAAGCTATGGGCAACCCTGCTTTGCAAGCCGGAGTTACCCAACAAGTTCGTGCTTATGGGATTTCCCTTCCTCTCCAAAGAGAGAGATAGCTTAGGATGCCTCTTGATGAGACTTCCAAAAGAAGACTCTCTCCCATAAGAGAGGAGGAATCCAATAATGAGAAAGAAGTGAATCCTTAAGTTCCTTTGAAGATGTGGCTCCACAAAGACGACTGGTCTAGACGGTTGCCGTGTCCTCCCAAGAGGAAACAGTTAACCCATAGTCCTTCTCCTCCTTACTCCAAAAGGCAAGAGAGGAAACAAAGGAAGAAAAAGGCAAGAAAGAGGTCACCCTCTTCTTCTTCTTCTTCACCTTCATCCTCTTTTGAAAAAATCAACAGCTATTCTCCTAGAGAATACAAGAGGAGAGGACATTGCAAAACTTACCTTGCATGGCCAAGGTCCAAAAGCTGAAGAAATTCAAAGGGGGAGGAAAGAGTATCTCTTTCTCACCTATGATGGCACCTTTGGTGCCACCAACAAAGTATTGGCCTTCATCCAGAAAATTTGATGTGGCCTTTGGAGACAAGGACTTCACGGAGCCCTTCAAGCTATTCCATGTAGCTATGCACTTCCAAAAATCTGGTCCTCAATGGTGTGCTAGCCTTTGTGGCAATGGAAAAGTCCCAAAGACATCAAAAACTCTACGAGTTTCCATCATGAAGCAATTCATTGCAAGCAATGCAAAGGACAAAGTTCTTATCGAATGGAAAAGTTTGAAGCTGCTCTCCAATGAGTCTATCCATAAAATGTGGACAAGTTTATGGGATTTATTACATCTCAAGGCTACTGTCTTTCAAAAGATAGACTTTGCCGAGCGAAAGCAACAATTCTGTGCGGGATTACCGAAAGAAATGGTCGAGTATGCCAACTCTCAATGGCTGTTCTATCACTGAATAATCCACCACACTATGGTTTCTTTGCGCATCAATTTCCAACAAGGGGCTAGAAGGAATACCAAGCCCATGGAAATCAAAGACAAAAGTGATGCAAAGGGAAAAAACAATGCCCAAAATTCTTTCCAAGGCAATTCCAACAACAACAACAACAATCGTCCAAGGAGAAGGGAGTTTACAAAGGTAAAAATAAACTCTCCTGAAGATCTAGAATATTTTTGTAAGGACCACAAATGCTTCAAATGTGGGGAGCAAGAACATGGCTACCGTTCTTGCCCCAAAAGAAATACCCGCAATGAGACTCCTAGAACTTCACGATCAAAGCTCCAAAAGAGGATGCTCATTTCAAAGGATCACCTCTCTCCTATGCTTGGGGAAAGGTAAGGGAGCATGATTACTTCATCCTGTTTGAACTTGGATCTACTCACAACTTCATATCAATAGAGTTGGCCACTAAGCTGGGCATTCAAGCTTTCGAGATGGAGATATTGTAACTGCCAATGGAGCTTTCAAGCGACAACAAGCCTCCGCTACTCTCTTGATTGGGAAGTTGAGGCTTCATGTCCAAAGCTACATCGACAAAGAAGACTTTTTCATCTCTCCTCTCCAACATGAGCATGTTATCCTTTATCCTAACAATCCCCCACTTAAAGGAAAATGTGCTGATAAGTAGGTCCTACTAGCTAAACTACTAGTATGTACAAGAAAACAGTTGAGAGACTCTCTCAAACTACACTAGCTATCTCACTCAATTGATCTACATGCAACCGTATCGTCTCTAGTGGTAGGTGAGTGTGCGTACCCACACTAGAGCCTGCATGTAAATCTGCAAACTACTCTTGATGGTATGCAAAACTCCACTATGCATCATGCTAGTGTCATTCACTGTACGACTAACAATCCCTGCTACAAATGCTTGCACTACAGCTACTAGGTCGGACCTCAAAAGTAGTAGGTTGTACATGAGATGTTCAAACGTTGACAAAATCTATGCAAACCTGGCTGTACTTGCCTCCCTTGTGCTATTTGCAATCACTACATCATTATGACTACCCATCACATATGGATGTGTGAACATTGACACTGGGATGGTTATGTCCCTCTCACCCATAGACAGAACTGTGTGTCCTGACACCAAATCATCAACCTCTAGCATGAGCATATCAAAGAATTCCATGTCTATCATCTCTGCCTATGTGGCTAGGGAGCTACCTCCACCTGCATAGACTCCAGTGACACTTGTTGTGCCTCATTAGACAACTACCACTCTACGTCTATCTATATAGAGTCTACTGGCACGTCTTGCAATTTCAATGCTTTCTCTCATGAGCATGGTGGATCTTACCCATGAAGGAGACACATCTCGTCTCTCACCCGGAGCATTCCAATAACAAAACCGAGAGCATGCTACCTTGAACCTCACACTTATGCATAGGATATACCAAGCCACTGCGGGCTCCTTTGGCAATCACTAATGATCCACAATGCATATGGAAAGACAAATCTCTAAGAAGTTTTTCACACCCAAAATCTGCTAATTGTCTCACTAAGATCAAGCTCTCTCTCACCTGATGTACATGGCGCAAATTTCATAGCGTATATGATGCACCACTTGGAAATGACAAGCAGATATCTCCTACACCTGCAATGTCAAAGAGTGAACCATCAACCAAGTGCACAAAGCCATTATCCCACTAGAGAAGCTGCTAAGACAGTCACAATGCGGTGTGACATTGAAAACTGCATCCTAATCTAGCAACCAACGTGGAAAAGTGTCACCGCTCAAAGACATGTAATCGGGAGGAACGATAAAGAGAAACATGACATCACCACTGTCATTGGCATATGAAACCACCACTCTATCATGTATCAAAAACTCATCTGCACTACACATAGGTCTCCAATGCTAACTCATACATTTGAAACAACACGCCTAATGTCCCTATGTGACCCAAATGCCAACATCGCATATATCGGCAATAACGAGACCGTCGTCTCTCATGAGTCACCACTATAGAATCTAAACTTTCACATATGTTTGCAAACTAGATGCCAAGAAGCCAAAATATGGCAAGAAATCTAGGATAAATATGGCAGAGTCTCCCCTGTAAACTGAGGAAAACCTCAAGTAAAATCTCTACCATAAACCATGCAAACTGGCAACAAAGTGGGAGATCACTCGACCATATAGAATCACCGAAACCCATGATCAAACGTCTCAAAATTGTTGCTCACATATGCATAAAATCAGCTCCACAATTTGCAAACTGCAAGCGTATATCTGGGACAAACAGCTCAATTGAGCATATAGTGCATAACCATATACACAAGTAGTGAGCAAACTAGCTTAAATGGCATCCCACAAGAGAAATTTCCTGCAAAAGTCTGCAAAAAACCTGTGAGACCTATGACTGTCTGTTTGTAGCCACACAAGCATACACAATTTTCACTCCTATGAGAGTGGATACAAGAACACTAAACTATGTCCAAGCTGACAAAACCTGTCAAAAGTGAGTGTGAACACTCAATCACTATCAAAGTGGGAGTCAAACTTGACCACTAAAACCATCAAAGAGTAAAACTGAAGATAACGCATAAAACATGGTAAGAAGCCGGAAAAAATCCGACAGAGTTTTCCCTAAAATTGAGTGAAAAACTCAAAAAATCTCACCAATATCGCATAAAGCATACATACACTCAGTGTTTCAGTAAACAGATCCACAAATGGTATACAAGCTCACTCTTGAATGAGCGGCTCTATGGACCTTTACCTATCCAAAAATTCTGTAAACCTATGAACTTGGTAGCTACAAGATATACCTATCTCACGTTGTATCAGCATATGCATACACAACATGAATTGTACAAAAGCGTGCTAAAATTTTCTCTCTAGAATGCCCCAGATAGTCATACATAATCTGCATTGCAAGAAAATGCAAACTGCAAGCAAAATGGTCAAAAGTTTGGTGCACTACCTCATTGATAAAAAAACACGTCGATCAAAAACCAACAACAAAGCATGACCAGCTGCATGTGGTTTAAATCATTTTCTAAGCCGCGCTCGTGGGAAAAACTACTCCAAAATGGACCGTTGGAGACACAAACTTGACTGCCGTTAAATGAAAATGCACATAACTTGATCAAAACAATTCCAAATTTACCAGACTTCACTAGTGTGACTAGGACAACTAATGTGCATTAGGTCAATGGGTTTCATGTTAATTCTGGTCAAAGATATATGGATCACAATTCATGCTAGAATAAGTGAATTTCTTAGAGTTTATTAGAGTTCATTTCTTCCCAAACTTGCATGGTGATAACCCCTAATTGAGATTTAGCTCTTGGTCAACTTTTTGCAAGATTCTGACACTATAGGGTACATGCATCACAATCCATGTTTAGACAACATTTGCAACTATGAGTGTATGAGTGGATAGACACAACTGGGAGGAGTATCCTGCTAAAATTTCTCTAGATTTGGAGGTGGGTACATGGATCAGAAATCCATGTTCCACCCCCAAATTGCATTGTGATTGTATGATTGGATTCTGCCCTACTTGAAGAGTTCTTGGTGAATTCTTTTTGTGTTGGATAAGATTTAATGCCTCTAATAGCCATGACAATTTGCAAACAATTTATTTGGTTTTGATCCGTGTAGTTGATTCGGTTCTTTTTGTGTAGTGTGAGTTATATAGACTTGTACATGGTCGGTAGAAGAACATATCTATCAAATCTAGTGTGGTGTGGTAGCTTTGAGTGTTCACAATAGGTATAGGAAGTAAATAATGTAACTCTAAGTCACAAAATCTCTCTCTCTCTCTCTCTCTCTCTCTAGCCTCTCTCCTCTCTCTCCAACTTAATAAATGAGCTTCCTATTTTGCTCCATTTGCTATATGTGCCCGACCTACACTAGAGTGATAAATGCATACTTACCTTTCGTGCTTGTCTTGATTTCTTATGGTATATCACCTACGGCTCAAACAGTTCATCATTTGGATACTCGGTCACAAATGCCCTTGATTTTGAAATTTTGATCCATTGTAAGTTGGCCCAAAATTGACATGCCAAATTCTTCCAAACTTGACATGCTTGAAACCTGTTTGATTTGGAGTGATGATTGACTCTCAATTTATTAATCCTTAGCTTGGCTAAAGATTGAAATTGTTGGACTCCAATTCTAGACACATATACATACTCTCGCTGATTTAACTTGTCAATGCATTATTATGGATGTTTGATTTTTAATGAATACACTTAATTTTGACTTTTTATTGCAATCTTTTATATTATATTTATTATTTGTTAAACTTAAGCTAAAGAAAATTATTAGACAATTATTGACAAAAATTATTAAGATAATTAAAACACATACATATATATATACTAGGCATCATTGTCTCTAAAATAATCTAAATCAATAGGTCATTATTATGATAGATAAAGGGAAATAATAATAAAAAAAAAATAAAATATATAATTTAAAGAAATAGATGCTTATACACATAAATAATAATGACATCTTCTTATCTAAGATCTTGCTACCAAAACTATGCTACTCCCCCCTTCCCGATGTTTGAGTCAATTTCAACAAGGTTTGTATGCATGTGATGTGCATCATTATCAACATATGTGATGGTATTGGAATGCTGATGACGTATGTCAATGTGCTATAGTTTGATTTCGGACGATTTGTGCAATGTGCATTGGTGCAAACAATGTTCTATGCAAGGTAATGTGGCCCTATTATGCTAATGGATGCATGGCAACATTATGTAACATTACGATGTGAATGTGTATATTGAATTGATTATTCAGTGGCTTTTGTTGTCGAGGCTCCATCTAGAATACAATATCCAATTAAAATATTTTGAAGATGGCAAGCATGATCCTTGATGGTTGGTTTGGTGAGTACCGCTAGCTGGATGTTTTTGGTGCTTTGGTTTTTTCTTTTGGGCACCCATATGTACTTTGGTTGTGGAGACGGTGAAGGTGAATTTCACGGTGGTTTCTTGGTCTCCATTGCCATATTAGTTTGGGATTTTGTGGCTTGTTATCTGATTTGCACATGGGGATCCATTTATACTTGGGTTGGCTTGGTACAGAGTTTGTTCATGGTTTGGGCTACCCCTTCCAAGTATAACTTTATGGAGGGTTGCAAGATGTTTCTGATTTGTGTTTCTTTGAGATGAAAGGCACCTATGGAATGTTTGGCTTTTGTAACCATACCTGCTTTGGCTTGTCTGCTGCCATGATTGACTTCTTTACCCAGACTTTCCTGATTGGATTTCCATGGGGTGGATGAGAATATTTAGGCTGTTGTTTGGTTATAATGGATTGCACATCCCAAATATGATCAGTTTGTGCCAGGGGAGTGACCTAGGAGGTGCCATTAAGGTTGACCTTTATGGTCTCCTCCTGCCAATCTAGAACTGCTTTGTATATGTGCATTCGTAAGACACCCAAGATTACATGGAATTAGTGTGGTTAGTGATGGCCATTGATGTTGATTGAGACATTGGCTTGACCTAAGTTGACCTCATTCCTTTGTTTGCTGCTCTAAGATCTATCTGGAGTGGGGTCAATTGTACATCTTACATTTTTAGGTGTGTCAAATACTTCATGGCATTGACTCACACTCTAGTATCAATAAGTGGTCTCTCATGTGATCCATCTACCAAATAAGACATATTTAGGAATTGTGGGAAAAATTCACAAAAATGGGACAATTCTTCTCCTCTAGTTCAAGGGCTAAACCCCATGCTTCTAAGGGTGGTTTCAGATTGCATGGGAAAAGGTTCCGTGCAGGGTCATTCTTTTGACATGGAGATAAGTGCTTCAAGGAGCGCCATTTCTTTCTAGACCTACCGCAAACTTGGGTACCCTCAACCCGTGAAACAAGACTATGTCCAAGGCCTTTGTTAGCTAAAAATGTGCATGGTTGTTGATCTCGTTATCTGTAGCTTTTGAGAGCAGTTATGTAGCCACATTCTTGCTTGACAACGCTGGACAATGTGAAGTTTGAACTAACCCTAATACTTGCTCTTTCAAACTTGAGGCTGATCCCTTTCAAAAAATAAACACGATATTAAAAAGCTTGACCTGGCTGGCATGCAGTGTACGTCAATGTGAAGTTTGAACCTGCCTTAAGGCTTGCTCGCCCAAGCCCTTTCCAAAAAAAGCCTATGTGAGTTGTAGTGATAAAGATTGAACTGACATGTAACACAGGGCAATGTGAAGTTTGAACCTGCCCTAAGGCTTGCTTGTTCGAACTTGAGGTCGAGCCCTTTCAAAAAATAAGCACAATATTAGAAATCTTGACCTGGCATGCAACGTAGGGCAATGTGAATTTTGAACCTGCCCTAAGGCCCATGTCACATGAGGGCGACGGACAGAGCCTCCGTGGCTCAGGTACTTTTTGGTCAAGAAAACACCATGTCCATCATAGCAGTCACACGAGGCGGTCGCCTTTTCAACAAAACTTGACGAGTTCTGTGCGCAGCTGCACTTTGATTGGTTGTTGTGTAGGATGAGTGGGGCTGGGCATCATAGACCCCTCAGACCCAAATCTTGGTAGCACACCGATGACATGGCTTCCAGCTCTCCAGAAGGGAAGCTTGTCCACCGCTTCGTGTGACAGACAATGAGGAAGGCGGAATGCAAGATTGGTCCAGCTCACTGCGGTGCATGACCGAATACGTCTCACAGAGGCCTAAGGTTTGCTTGTTCGAACTTGAAGACGAGCCCTTTCAACAAAAAGCCTGTGTGAATTGTAGTGAAGAAGCTTGAGCTGGAATGCAACATGAAGTTTGAACGCTTGCTTGTTCGAACTTGAGGCCGAGACCTTTCAAAAAATAAACATGATATTAGAAATGCATAAAGGTCAAGGCATATGGAAACGTGGCTCCTGTTCATGAAGGTATCACTTATTGTTCACCCTTGTGTCCCATGCTAAGAGAAGCTTGTTAGTACACTGAGAGGGATCACAGGAGCTTGGATGTGAAGGTGCACACCAATTGTTTGAGGGTAATCACAGATTGGAACATCCGCAAGCTCTTTCAAAGATTGGATCCTCTGCGAGATCTTTCATGGATCTTCTCACAAAGAAGCCTCTCATGCCGAGAGCTCTCATAGACGTGCAACCTTATGCATAGGAGTTTGAACATGGCGCATGAGGGAATTACAGGGGGAGAGGTCTGGCAGCTATACCTCAGGCAGGTTGGAGCGGGCCTAACGAGTCCTTTCTCCACCATCTGGACTGCAAAGCCAGCCAACCTGCACATAGGAATCTGGCATGAGTGTAGTCACCATGGTGCAGGAAAGTGTCGCAGTCAAAGATTAAGGCTGGCAGCAGGGCCTTGCATGTCGGCAAGCAACGAAGCAACAGGAGGTGCCTGCAAAGGCATCCACTTATCTCGTCTTCCACGACCTTCACTGCAAATCCAGCCTACTGCAGCCCTCGTCATCAGCAACTTCAATAGAATGTACAATACTATATTCTATACTACACTATGATCCAATAGATCTTTAAGGTCTCTTGGGATAGTGTCCTATGACGTTAAAAATTATCCTTCTCTTCTTCTTCTACTGCCATTTCTATTATACAGTCTATACTATACTACAATCTGATCATGCTATAGAACACAAGAGCTTGGATCGGAAGGTGTTCATAGATATAAGGCACACTAGCTTGAGGAAAATCATAGTATGAAGGCCACGTTTTGGACTCTTTGTGAATGGATCACACCAAGGGTTTGGTTTGCTGTCAATGTTTGACATGCATTCCATGCCATGTCCATCCAGGCTTTGTGTCACACGCTCTCGCCTTGCTTCTTAGATAGCACACACAATTGGAAAGAAGCACAACTATCACGTCTTATCTTGAGCTTCTCACATGCCGGCATTCATATTAGGTGAGAGACCTTGTTTAATTTAGCAAATTACTTAAGAAACTAATAATCTATTCCATATTTCCCTTTCTATATCTAGCAAGGATAGAGGTTCATAGTTAAGTTCGAGCCTCTATTCCTTATTCTATTTGGTAGGGGTTTAGCCTTTACCATTTTTGTATCGAGCAAAGGAAGAGAAGTTCGAGGGTCCACGACTTTGTTTATTTGGTTCAAGTTTAGCCTCTAACATTTTTGTATCTAGCAAAGGAAGAGGCTCGAACTTTAGTTCGAGCCTCCATGACTTCTTTTATTTGGTAGAGGTTTATCTTGTACCATTTTTGTATCTAGCAACGGTAGAGGCTCAAACTTAAGTTCGAGCCTCCATGCCTTCTTCTACTTTGTAGGGGTTTATCTTCTATCATTTTTGTACCTAGCCATGGTAGAGGTTCTGAATCAAATTCAAGCCAAGTGCATGTGGAGGCTCGAACTTGAGTTTGAGCGTGCACACCTTTTTCCACATACCATGATACAGGCTTAATATTTTTCAAAGTGCTTGTCATTTCCAAAACATCTATGCTATGTAGCTTGGTTTCCATGTACAAATTCATGTTTCCACCTCTACCTGGAAACAAATGCATGCTTTTTTACCTCCAAAATGGCCACCAGTTTTAACAAATTCTCAACTTTATATCTAAAAAACTTGTTCAAAGAGGAGTTATAATAAGAGGTAACAAGCATCTAATTCCTTTCAATAGACCTCCAAGTACCCCAAATTGAACTCATTAACTAGCATCAAACTCCTTCTAGATGACCTCCAAGTGCCCTAAAGTTCTCATTATATTATGACTAGAGCAGAGTTCATGACAATATTTGGAGAATATTATTAAGTGATGAGCTTCTTTAAATAGCTTAAGTTTATCAAAATGAAGGTGGTATTTGGAAAAAGGGAATTCGATTGAGTGTGCCCACAAAAAGATGATAGATCAAACTACACAAAAATATTGAGTTTTCAAGCAGCATTTTAAAAAATGGGACTTGAATTATTCCCAAAATTCCTAAATATGTCTTACATGTATACAAATGCTTACATCCATACCTCCAAGCCAATTTTATTCTCTCTGAATGTCTTCAATAGGAGGAGATGGGTGTTGCTAGTTGTTGAATTTGGTATGTGGCTTTTCGTTCCCCGTGCTTTAAAATTTGCAACTTCGCTTCCTCATGAGCTCTTTCTTGAATGGATTCAGCGTTTTGCTTCCGTTTTTTGGCTTGATGAATCTTTTCCAACATTTTAGTGGTTATTGGTAGATGGTATTTCTTCAACATGCAACCACTAATCGAGTTAGGCATTTCGTCTCCCTCTAATGTTGCAAGTTTTATGGCGCCACTAGATGATATGTTGCTAATCATAAACGGACTATTATCTTGTTTTTTCAGATTTTTGGATTGTTGTTTTAAGGTGTAGACTAATTTATAGTCACCCTTTTGAAACTTCTTGTTGATCACATGTCATGGAGCTCGTTCATGTGCCATTTTTGTGCATAGAGGACAACGACAACTCGTACATGCAATTTATCTAGCTTCTCTATCTAGTTTATTCATCTAGAGAATTCATGTCCTATCCACTTTAATTTCTTGGCTACTCATAGGGTAGGAATCGATAATTCCATAGGTAGTATGACATTGCTCCCAAGCACCATATTGAAAGGTGTTGTTTTGAGTGCTATTTTGTAAGCAACTCGATATGCTCAAAGAGATGAATATAACTTTTGTTCCTAGTTTTCTCTCTTGATTCATCCACTACTTTGATGAGCACTGTGCATAGAGCTTTGTTTGTGCTCTCTGCTTATCCATTCACTAGAGGGTGATATGGCATTGATTTACAATGAATCACCACCATGACTTCCTTCAACAAGAATTCAATCATTTCATTTATGAAGTGAGTCTCTGATCTATCACTCACTATTTCAATCAGTAGCCCATATCTTGTAAATACATCTCCATACAAGAACTGTGCTATTGTTCTTGCATTTTCTTTTTGTTGATTTGTCATCTAACCATTTTCTTAGATAATCTATGGCCACAATGATATATTGAGCCTACGCTATATATGCAGGAGGTGTGATAGGTCCAACAAAGTTTATCCCCCATTTGACAAAAGCCCTTGCTCCCATCATAGGTCGTAATGGAATTTTGTCTCACCTCATCAGTGCTTTGGTATGTTGGCAGTCATCACAACTTTTCACAAACATTTTTACATTTGTGAACAAGGTTGGCCACCAAATTCCTGCAATAAGTATTGATTTTGCAATTTTATATGCAAAAAAGTGTTTGCCTACCTGTTCGGAATGAGCTTGCTCAAAATTGGTATATATTCACTTTTCATGGTACATATTTGAAAATGATTATCCATTCCTTGCTTGTAGAGGTGGTCCTCAATTATCGTGTAGCCATCTGCTTCATCCTGAATGAATCTTATCTTGAATTTACTCATCCCTTCTGGAAACACACCTTTTTTTCAAGTAATCCACAATATATGAACTCCACTTGGGTGAAACTACTACTCGGAATAATGTTTCATGTTATACTGGTGCTTGGTTTTCACAATTGTAACATGAGCTAATATAGTCATGGACACTTCATTGCATATTAGGATAGTACACATCAAGTCTCATCAATAGCTGAAATGTTTATGCTTTCCCATTGTCAATCATGTTGGTTGCACATGAGCTTGTCTCAAGTACACATTATGTTTGGTTGGATAATAGTCCATCATTACCTTGCTTATATAGTCTTCCAGCTATTAGAACTAGTGTTTGTATCTTCTCAAAGTCTAATGACTTCCTCTCAATCTACAATGGACCAATGGTGAGCAAAGATATGACATGCTTGCTCCACCTTAGTACCATTTAGATATTGAATAGATAAGAGTCTGACAGGTCATTGTCAACACCCTTTGGTGCTTCCCCATGAGTCAATCTAGACAAATGGTAAGCCCTATGATGCATAGTCCCTTTCTTGACTACCACAATGAAATCAAACTCAAGCAATATGATAAACCCCATCAAACAATGTATCCAATATTGCATGGTTTGTTCACCAGGTATAATAGTGCTTGATGATCCAAAAAGAATACAAATTTATTTCAGAGAAGGTAGTGTCTAATTTTTTTTAGTGTATTGACCACTCCTAATCCTTCTCTTTTTGTGTCGTGGCATGTAAGTTTTTTTCAAAATTTTAAGCTATCGGTAGGAGTGATTGATGGGAAAATCCATGTTGTTATCTCTAGGCTGTGCGAATGTGCATTTGATTGCATATGCTGATGCATTGACATGGACATGAAACATCTTATTCCAATGAAAAGCCTTCAAAATTGGAGCAAAAATCAATATGTGCTTCAATTGCCGAAATGCTTCTTTACACTCATAGGTCCACTCAAACTTATGCCATTCTTAGACACAATGTACCCTAAAATCTTTGTCTGTCTTATTATAAAGACACATTTCTCCAGATTTAAGCGTACAATAAGTCTGGCATTTCTCAACGATCTTTTACAAAAGCTGTATGTGTTTGTTTCTCAGGAAACAATGCACGCACAAGTCATATCCATGTAGATTTCTAAGAATTGTCTTAGATACTCTTTAAACACATAACTCATCAACCTTTGGAATGTGGTGGGTGCATTGGTTAAGCCAAATGGCATTACTATTGAGGCGGTCCGGGGCGGCCAACAAGAAGATTGGCCTCTAAACACCCTTCGAGGCTCCCGTGCTGCTCAATTGGGGCTGGGGCAAGCACAATTAGAGACAACAACAACCCACAGCCCAAAACCAAACAAGAAAAGGGGCACCACCTAGTTGTAGATGCAAACTAGGACGCACGTGATATCTCCTTGTACTCAAACGCACAAAGAGAGGGGAATGCAAGATAGCCACACACACCAAACGCAAACATTCACCATGCCAGAGAGAGGTAAAGCGCACAAATCAACTTGAGCAACTCAGTCTTATCCTTAAAGACTAGATCCACACAAAGCTTGATGAGAAATAGAGAGACAACACAAAACTTGACCTTGTTGCCAATACACAAATTGTCTTAGGGTCACGGGAGCCCTCTCACCGAGCACCCTATTACAATTGAAAGTTTTGGCAAACAATTCAACAAGCCCTCAAACCACCAAGCATGAAATGGCACAACAAACTTCAAGGACAATATACCTTCAACCACCTGATGATCCAACTTATCAAGTCAATTTGGAGAGAAGAGTCGTAGTTGCAGCATACAATTGCACCCAAAACTATGAATCTTATTTATGGACAAGAGTAGGCTACAAGTGTGATTCCAGAGTATAGTATCACTCCACTCCTCTAGATGGCATAACTAACTTCAAGCTTCTCCATGCACCTATGTGTAATGATGGAATAGAGCACTCATGATGCACACACTCTACACAACTAGGCTTGAAGAGTGGTGTGTTATGTGTTGAGAATGGTGTGGTGTAGTGTGATCATGTGATGATTTACAAGGGAGAGAAGGGCTCTATTTATAGGTTTTAGAAGCCCCGATTTGGATTAGGCCTAATCAAGTTTATTTGAAGGAATAAAAGATTATACATATTTTTATTTTTTTTAATGAGGGTGGGTCTTTCTTGTCCTTTGAGTCACATGGATGTGGGCTCAAGGGAAGAGAATTATTGAGGATGAAAGGAGAGAGGGATTGAGTGAATAATTTGGGAGTGCCTACTCTAGTAGAGGGTGCATTTTACAATAAGGTTAGTGGTTAGTAGTTAGTAATTATCACTAAAAAATATTTACAAAATCATTCACCAAATGGTGAGATATATGATGAGGAAAGTTAGAGAAGGGATGAGCTTGTAAAGAGAGGTTGAAGCTTTGGAGAAGTTGACATTCACCTCTTTACAGCACGGAAGAAGAAGCAGTCATCATGGCGAAGCAGCGCGTGTCGATGAAGCTATGTTATTTCAAACCTTGAAAAATTCATGATAAAAGCCTTCATTTGCAGAGGTTATCTTTGGATTTTTGCTGATTTTTTGAAGTTCTTTACAAAGTTGAAGAGAGTATGGTAATATGGACATATATGTAGAGAGAAAGGGGGACACATAGGGTGTAGAAATGGAGGATGAAGGCTATGGAGGTGTGAGAGATGTGGCAATGGTGAAGAGGGTGAATTAGGACATGAGCGTTGCAGGTTTGGGAGTGGGAAGGAGAGGGAGGAGTGTGTGTGAAAGAGGAAAATGATAAAGTGGAAGAGTGAGTGTGGCTGCATAGCATGGGCAAACTGGGGTCCACCAATAAAATCATAACTCACAGCTCGTAGCTCAAACAAATATGAAAAAATTTGAGGTGAAAGTTCAGCTCACGAGCTACAACTTTTGTTTGTATGACCTTTTCAAATTCGGGGAGCATGTGATCTTTAAAAATTCAGCAAAACCGACTGTTTTTTCCACTGCACAAGGTCCTTGTGAGGTCCTTCTTTGGATGATTCTTTTGAATACCTCCAAGAGTGAGCTCCCCATGGTGCATGCATGCATTCCACATACCCTTGACCTTATTTGGTAGGTATATCATTGAAGATATTGTTGAGATCATGATATAAGTGAATAGTACAACTAAGAAAATCAAATATTGAGGGGTCTAAAAAAATATGTACATGTCAAATATAAACAATATAGGTGGAAAAAATATAAAGGGGTCAAAATAAATCTCTCTCATTATAAGTCTACCATATTAAAAAGATGAATATTTTTGGTGGTCTAATTTATGAGAGTAATAGAGAATAGATGTAGGAAGGAAAAAATCACAATAGTGAAAAAATATACACATAAATAGAACTAGTTTGTTTGGATTTTTGTTGGGATGGAGTTACACCAAAAATAAAAGAAGCTTGCATGAAATTATTTTTATATGGAATACAGAGTATGCAAAATGGTAAGAAAAAATATGGTAATGGTGAGTCAATGTACATAGCATAAATAACACACCATAGGTAGAAATATTTAAATAAATACCAAAATAATTATGAAAAATCCTTTTATTTAGGCCCTATATACAATGAAATATTTACACAAAAATGGGCCATTATATACTTATATTTTTAATATTTTTTTGGCTCAACTAGCCCAGTGACTAGCTAATTGAGGGTTTTTTAAGAAGATATGGGAAAAGTCCCCTAACTCACACACGCCTATGTACAGTGAAATGGTAGGCATAGCCATAGTGTTTGAGTGATTTGATAGGGTGCGGTAGCTTACTATGGAAATTATGGAAAGCCGAAAAACGGCTATCACTATGTAAAAAAATATGACTCGTTCTATTGAAAAGGCTATTTTATATTGATTCTTTGGCTTTACGACAAGCTGCTTGTAGCCTAAAAAGACATCAAGAAAGCTGCAAGCTTCCTTGTCCACAACTCCTCAACCACATGATCAATAATCAGGAGGGGATAGTTATTTCTAATGGTGGCAACATTTACCTGCTTGAGATTACACAAACTCATAATTTTCTATTTTTCTTGGGCACTACCACAATCGGTGTGTCCAATCTCATAGATAAACTTTGCTTCCTTAAGGTTGTCTATCTCTTCTTTGATGTTTTTGGTGAACGTTTCATTGTATGTATAGGGATTATGTTTGTGAGGTTTTGCATCACTCTTAGGGGGTATCATATGTTGGAAAATGCTCAAATCAATTGCCTTAAGGTCTTTGTATGACCATGAAAACACATCTCTATACTATTTGAGAATAACAATTAATAGCTGCTCTTCCTCCTTAGTGAGTCTTGTGGCAGTATATACCAGCTTTGGTTCTTCTCCTGGTTCAACCAAGTGAATTCATTTGGCATTTTCAAGTCCATTATAGGATGTTCTTGGTTCCTTAAGTTCCCTCATTTATTGTTAAACTACAATATTTTTGTCTTGTATTGTGTACTTTTTATAGTGAGAGGGGTTGACAAATTTGTAGGTGTCAGATTCCTCACGATTTTCCATTTTTGTGGTCCAAAACTCTTTCAAGGTTTACTTCAGCTTTTGGTATTCATATTTTAACCCATTTTTTGTCATTTTTGTTGATGTTTTAGCTTTGTGACTTTGGATTTTCCTTTGCTTTATTTCTTTGGATTAGTCTTTGTAGAAGCTAGTTTCCCAGGTTTTTGTGTAATTTTTTTGCTCATACAGTCATTGCTCCAACTAGCATCAGATATGACGGTGAAATCATGTTAACCTGTCATGCTTTTTCATGTCCCGGACAATGCTAACTAGCACAATTTTGACATATGCTAACTAGTACAATAACTTGAGCTACATCTCCAAGATCTATGACATATGATATATCAATAGAAAGCACTTGAAACAAGGAATCCAAATGTAGAACCTCCGACAAATTTTGATATTATTTGTAAAAAATTTACCAGATGCCCAACTTTTGGAAGATGTGCTAACTTGAAACTGCTAACTAGCACAAAAAGCGCGACAAGTTAACATGCTTTCACCCACGAGATTTTGCTCATCAAAAGAGGCATAGGTTTAGCTTACATGCTTTTTTATTTTCTCACACTTTTTGTTTGATACCACTTTTTCCTTCTCAAATTTTTGTTGGGGAAATCATAGAAGAAACCCTTGTGCTGGTTCAATTTTGTTTTGTTTTCAGATCTACTTAATAGATCATCCTCGGTTTCAATCTTTAATTAATCGTCTCGCAAATCTTGAAACTCCATCACTTTTGTTGCTCATATTGCAGACAGAAACCTTGTCCACTATGTGTTTGCATTCAACCGTTTCCTGGGTCCCTGTCTCCTCAGTTTCCAACCCCAATTCCAAGATAATACTCACCATTTGAAAGTTCACTATGTCAAAACCCCCCATTGTCATAGAATTTTGTTGGGGTTATCTCGTTTGTGCACACATCTAGAGTTGCCATTATTAAATACCATCCAAAAGGTTCAAATAAATCTTATAGAAAAGGCTCTCAAATGTAGTCCTTATCCTCTACTGATCTCTCTAGGATGCAATCCTACTCTAGCATACCCAAAGGTCTTTCTACAAATCCATTTTCAAGCTATAATCATGCTACCAAATTTGCAATTTTTGATTGTTTCCCACAAGGCTTGTGTCCATGGCTCTTTCACTTCTAGAATGGGCATCAATCCTAATGACTTCGCATCTTCTATGCTGTTTGCCACTACCCTTGTTTCCAATATTTTTTTGACTTGAGGTCTCGCATGATCAATCAATTCATTTTTCTTGTGCTCACATTCCATGTCCTTTTGATGTGTCATCACATCTAGGCTAGGGATATTTGTTTTTTTGGCTACATTAGAGCTTGAGCGGTCTCTATGAGCCGTTTGCACATTTCTAATCTCTTTGTTTTGAATTCAGGATGTGGGTATGTCAATAATCTTTGATCCAAAGCTTGGTTTTTGGTTTTTGGTCTTTATTATTGTCTCTTAGGTTTGCAACAGAGCCTCTAAGGGTTCTAGCAATTTGTCCACTACGATTGAACCTCCTAATGAAATTTTGAAAAACTCCGCTCTTTCTACCTTTTCCTTGTTTTCTTTTTTATGTTTAACATGTTCCCTAGTCTATTGCATCTCTTTCTTCAAGGAAATCTTTTGCTTTACCCTTTTAGCTTTCATTTTGTGTCTCTTCGCATTCCATGATTTTTTTGAGTCCTAATCGTTAAACTTTCAAACTCAGTTTGACCTGGCAAAACTTTGCCTTGTCCTCTATCATCATGTTTCTTGTGGCTTCTTGAGATTGAGCTCTAGTTACCACATTGATAGGAGTTGCTGGCTTGGTTTTAGGTTCACTTGAACAAGGCAAAACTCTAATGACATTCATCGTCACTTTTCCTTTGTTTTAAGGATTCTTAAGGGAATTTGGAAGTACATGACCTATCCCACAACCCTCACAACCCTCACGACAAGGGTTAATTGTGCAATAGAAACCTCAAACAATTAAAAAAGCTGAGTAAGGGCAAAGCCATATTGGTAGATCTTGATTTAGACACAGATCGTGATTATTCTCCTAAATACTTAAGTTTAAACAATAGATTACAGAAGAAGAAGGAAATTTAGATACAATAATATTTGAGTGATGATGATGCCAATTTAGAGCTTGAACGATTCTAGATGATGTATGTGGGGGACAAGCATATGATCAATCAATTAAAGATAGTCAGTTAACATGAACATACCACTTTCCAGTTGCCTCCTCATCCCTACACAATTTAGTTGTTGAATCGGGAGCCATAATATCTACTCATTATTGTATTGGTAAATCCTCAAGTGCAATAATTTTCTACCGTGAATGTTTAGGGCTTAGGAATCTAGTTGGAAATGTTGTTGGGGGAAATCAACCTACATACGGATGCATGAAAGATACTAGATTAAAAATAAAAGCCTTGCTCACCAAGCTGCAGATTGGCCCAAGGATATTGGATGAAAAAATGAAGATCATATTGAAGACACTAGGGGACTGTTTGTGCGAGAGCAAATCACAACAACTATAAAGTGCATGCAACACAACATAGATCAACATAATGTCAATCAAGGATACAAATGACATGATAGGTGCACGGAGGCAATCTCTTTAGCTTGCCAGGATGAGACTATCCCACACACACAACACTCTGGAAGGCAAACTAAACCACAATCTATAATCTCACTACTCTCAACTACACCATCTAACCCACATGCACACAAATAGAAGTAAAGACACTAAACCATACCAAAATTGTACAAAACTTAAGGAACACCATCCCTTCACTAGGATACACATGTCCCAACTCCTCTACACTCAAAATCCTCACTCTAGACCCATCTACGGAAAACCCTAGCCACGGTTCTAATAACTACTTGCATGCAAAAAATAAACATTGCTTGATATACTTATGGCCACAAATAACTCGTAGATGCATGAGAGTGTGTGCTCTGTTCCACAAGGAATGCTTGGCATTGATGCGTAGCTCTTGTAGAGCCAATCACAATGGTGCAATCGGATCTCCAATGTGATGAACGAGCAGGACTAGTGCCAGGATGAAGCTCACACTCTCCCTCTCTTTCTCTCTCACATAGTCTACAACAGCTTAAAACTTGATTATGATAAAAATTCTCGTTCAAATGACCTAGGTACCTTATATACTAAGGCTACCATAGGTTAAACTAAAAGAACGAGTTCAAAGGGTAAAATGCCTTTGTATGTACAGTGCCATTGTACCCCGGCTTCTGCAACTAGACTAGCTACTCATTACAAATGATGTTTTTAACCATAATCTGTAGCATCTCATAACTCTTAGAGTATAAGTCTTTGTTGAGTTATGTCGTGTTGTTGACCCACGGGTCAACACTCCCCCCCCCCCTTTCGAGTTCATGTCGTCCCTGACATGACCTGGTTGTCAATTTTGATGCGGTCTTTGTTGTCATTTTACTGTCTTGTGCTCCATTGCTTGTACTTTTGTCAAACCACACAAGGACTATGATCCATGAGAATCATAATTGATGACAAAACTTTTGTCCTTCACATCCATGTCTGAGCTACATCATCTGTTTCTGTCATTATAGGTCTATTTCCAGATCTATAGAGAAAGCTCCATCCTTCACTTGCTCCAAAAAATCTGTCAATTATGAGTATTTGTGATTCTCAAAAAAACTTCTACAATCTTTAGAATTGAATAACTGGTTTGCAGATCTTGTGATCCAATGACAACTTGGTAAGGATTCTATAGAAATTGTATGGCTAAACCTTTAACTTCTTTAGGCCAAGCTGCACTCCAATACCAAGTCTATCTGTCAAGTCGAATCTGGGAGATAATTTTTTTTTATTTGAGGTTCAAAACCCATGTCCACCATTCAATCCGGCTCATCAAGTACAAGATATGTAAATATGAGAAGGTTGATTTTTCTACCATTCGAGAAATGCTCTTCTTCGTTGGTGACTCCTTTGGTCCTGCATCAAGGTAATCAAAGTTGCATTTTCCATTGTTAGCTTTTGTGTGATGTGTAAATCATTATCGTGATTCTACTTGATAAATAACTTAATTAAAGCTTGACAAACCACAGTTAATTCCCTAAGTTAGTAACTTGCCTCAAAAGGGATTTATCCGATATCATTCATCATCGATGAGCTATCATTGTCCATTTATCTCCAAAACTCATATACATGATGTGCCAGGTATGTAGATGGCTATCATGGCTTCAAATCTTAAAAATTGCATCTTTGGCTAGCTAGAGGTTAGACTTTTTAATTTTATTTATAGAAACCCCTTAGCTTGTACTCTCTATTCGTAGCCTCCTAAGAAATTTTGGTTTGATTTGGACTTGTATTTGGCACTCCAAGATAACTTTTGGATTTCAATCTCAAAAATGACTGATGACAATTTTTGGCACCTTCCGGTTACCAAACACATGTAGAACCAATGATGAAAACCAGAAGTTGACTTGTTCCTTGGTTGCCCGTGCAAACATCTATCATGAGAGATGTGTGAATTGTCAACTTTGCACCCTTTTGTTCTTGTCAGCATTGTTAGTCCCTTTTGTTTTCTAGGCTTCATTATGTCACATACAATATAGAAGATTTACATTATGAAGATCTACTTTTTATATACGGCCTTGTAGTCGCATGAAGTGTCTGATAGGCAACTCTACACTTGATGGGTGCTTTTGTTTAGTTGCATCTCCAACTTCCATTGTCCTTGTAGGCCACGCCGAAGTTTGATGACTATTCTGAGTCATTTTTGGCCCCATATTGTTGTCGAAGACTGATCAACATTCTTTTCTTACCTCTGACGTTACCCATTGTGCATATGGATTTTGAGGCATACCTCGTGAGTGTTGTCATTTTCTTGGACCTTCTTCTCTTTGTACTGCTCGGGATCTCTTCATGTGTTCTTCACATAGATGATGGATTTTTTTTTTTTTTAAAAAAAATAATGAAAATAAACCAAAGATCAACAATCAATTCAGAAAAAGGAAAAATTATTCGAATAGAATTCTAAATGCTATGTACATTGTACAATGTCCCTAGGGGATCATATATGGCTTTTGTCCCTATACTCGTCTTGTAACGCTATTATGAGGGCATATACTCTAAATTTTGTCAAAAAATGTCACAATCAAATGCAAAAATTCAATACAACTCACAAAACATTGCCCTATAATATTCATATATTAGGTCCGCATTTAAAATGCCTCCCCCCCTCCTATTTGGAGTCCTTCTGGATGACAGGGTATCGCCAAGGGTATGTGGTGTGCTCTGACAATAAATAAAATGTGTCTATGCAGGCCTTGTAATGTAGCCCTATTATGCATATTCAATCAATGCGTGAAAAAGATTTATGTTGTGCAAGATGTGGGTATAAACAATTTTCTTATTGGCATTTGTTGGCAAGGTTTCCTATTCTAAGCAATGTGATGATCCTTGAAGCTCCGTGTTGTTTTCTTGATTGAAGGTTGGAGAGAGATTTGGACTCCCTCTTTGGTTGCCTCTGGTTTTTTTTAATTTTTTTGAGCTTTTCCTGTGCATCACTTCATTTCTTGATCAGTACGTCTTGTGCAACATGCAATGGTGAAGTGGGATTCTTGATTTCTTCTAACTGTATTGTAATCATAGGAGGAATTGAAATAATTCAAGCGGCAATATGGTGATAATAGTTCTATTGGTTTCCTTTGGAACCCACTTCTTTTTCATTACTATCCGTTTCGTTGATGCTGCTTGTTTGTGATACTTGTCCCTACTTCGTTTGCATTTGAAGAGACTTCTTTGGGATCCACCTTGTCTTTGTGTGAGTTAGCAATGGTCTTTGCTTTAGCCCTTGTATGCTTGGTTGACGACGAGATTCAAACTTTGGGAGTTGATTCTCTAACTATTTTGGAATCAAATAAATTCCTAACCTCTTTGTGCTTGAATCAACTTCTTTGGAACCCAAATTTGAGTTGCGAATGCTTACGGATTTGTAATTTTCTTAGTTGTTCGTGCAGGCTTTGATTCTTTTTCTTTTGGTATTAGATTTTGTGATTTTTCATCAGAGATATATCATTTTCTTGATCCATACCTGTTTTTGGCCAAGCTGGCTCTTTGGTATTTAGGTTTGTCTAACTGTTTGGTTCAGAGTTTTTGTTATTTCCTTTTGGCCGTCCTTGGTTGTTACGGGAGCTGCTAGTGACGGTAACGACTTGAGTTCCTGGTAGGGGATGTCATAAGATTCATCACTATTGCTACTATCATTGACAAGGTTGATCTGTCACTTTCCCTCGGTGTTTTGGTTGGTTATGGAAAGTTACTATCTGTTTGCTCTTGGATTGTTGTGTCTAGAATGACCTTTCCAGCCAATTGATTAGTGTGTTGTTAGCTTGTTGACATGGATATCTTCCTTTTGGCTGAATCTTTTCTTCCTGTATAGGAGCCACAGATGAGGATGCTTGTTGCACCTGCATCACCATGAGAGATTTTGCAATCCACTTTCGATACATTTTATTCTTGTAGCGGTGATATTGGTTCCTAGATTTTTGATTTGGACAATCATAAAACCGTGGATTTGTTAAAGTGTCTTTCGTGTCACCTGCTGGGTTGTATGGATTTCCGTTGTTTTCATCTTCTTGAATCTCCAAGTGTTCTACAAAGTCATAGAACTCGTCTTCTTCTTCATATTTGTTTCCTTGACTACACTCATTGCAAAGTAAGGAACAACACCATAGCCATCTTGATCACAAAACTTTGTTGTTGGACCATCTTGAATAGCACACACATCCATAGTAGCCAAGATGTGTTCCCATTCAAGTGACTCTAAAGCTTCCTCAAGAAAGGGTAATGGGATATAATCCTTATCTTCAATTTCCCTTTCTACCATTTCTCTCGCTTTAAGCTTCCGCATTGCAAAGCTCCACACATCCCTATTCTTTAGTCTTACCCTACCATGGTGGAAATTTTGACCGTGCTACAATAGCAAAATCAAAATCTTCTACATGGTTTGATTCATGCCCTTGTAACTATAATCCTTAATATTTATCCTTGTCGTGGTTTCCATGTGTCTAAGGTATATATGGTTGTATCCCCAATCTTGGACCATTTTCAATTGTCTTATGAATGGTCTTCCTAGAATGATTTGTAGTTTTTATTATTGCCAAAGTTAAAAACAATAAAGGTATGCTCATATTCAATGCCACAAGAAGTAACAACTGCTTTTTGTAGCAGTCCTAGGGGCCTTTCTGTGTGTGCGTATGCAAGCTATAGTTTCATCCTAGTAGCCCTCACTGCTGGTTTTTCCCTTTTTTTCCAGAACTCTTTTGTAATGCGATGGCTACACAAGCTCCACTATCAAGAATTTCCATGGTTTTTACACCTTGGAATTCCACAGGAAGAGTGGTGTTCCCATCTTCTCCCTCATAGTACTGTCCACCCTTGTTTAACGACATTGGCCTAGTGTTTAGCTGAGGCATTTCTAGCTCTTTGATCCCTTCCTTGATTTGAGTCATTGGTTTTTTTATGCCAAGTTTCTCTATGAATTTTTCCATTGTATTCCACATGTTTGGTTGTATTATGAGCAACTCGGCTAAGGTTATCGTACAGGTGATTGATGTCGACAAAATATCTATCAACCCTTGTGAATTGATGACCTTGTTGGAAGACAGTCTCTATGATGGGACTGCAACAACATTTGACTTGGCCTTGTACTCTCTCGTATAGGATGGTAGTGTTCTTAGCAAATGGGGTTGATCGCCCATAGACTTTACAGATCCTTTGTCTCCCAATACGATTCCACTTCTAGATTCATTTGAGATCTAGTCTCAATTTCCTTTATTGGTGGAAGAAACACTCCTCTCCCATCATTGGTGTGGTTTATTCATCTGCTTAGCTCACTCTCTTCATTGGCCTCTCTGACTTGTTTCCACAATTGGTCAAGACCATCTTTTTCTTTGTTGCAACTCTCAGGTATATCTATATGAAATCTCTTGAAAGAGTTATCTGTGGTATTCAACACTATCCTTGGCTCTAATGCTGGGTCCTTGAGCTCTGATCCGTGCTCATGACTAGAATATGGCTCTTTTTGTTCCTGGCTTGGTGGAGTTACCGTGTAGATGGGACAGGGATGACATCCTCAGGTTTTCAAATTGGTGGTTCTAGTAAAGCTTGGGCTGTTTGAATCATTTTATTGCACATTTCAAGATTGTTATTTCTAGTTTTGCATACGGATATGTCATCCACCTCTGTTCTTGGGTTTGGCTATTTTTGAGTCGCACTTCATAGGCTTTCAAGAGAGGACTAGTGGATCATTAACCTTCTCGACCAATACTGATCCTCCTGAACTAGCACTTCTTGGTTTCTCCTCTATGCATGGTTCTTCTGGGTTTAGAGACATCTGCTTAAGAGAAGGTGCAACTCTCTCCTCATGTTGTCTTATCTTCTCTTTATCTTGGGTAAGATCCTCAGCTAGGCATTTCTTCTCTCTTTGCCTATGTGCTTTCATCTTAGCCTTTCTAGCTTTCCAGCTATTTTGCTTGCTCTTGGTTTTTTGACTAGGTGCATCGGTCTTTGGTTCACCCATCTCTGGACTCACGTCAATTTCTATTTTCTCCGTCTCTGGGTTCTCATCAGATTATTGTTTATCTTGTGCTCTCGTAACTATTTGAACTCGTATGACATTTTCATGTTCTGAGCTACTGGGTAGTTGAACAATTCCTGAGACATTTGTCATGATCTTTCTGACTTGGTTTGGGTTTTTTGGACAGTCGGGGATCAAGTGAATGATGCCACAGTCAAGACAATAGGCATTTACTTGTGTGATCTCCATCTAAGGACAGTGTTTGACCAAGTGGTTTTCATGGCTTTTATGACACTCTATCTCTAGTTAAGAAGCTTCTCCGTGCCTTTCCTCTTGGCTCTAAACAGAATCTGACCTAGCTATGCCTCTATTAACAATGAACCACAATGTACTGGCCTCGCCATTCCATGTTTTTCTCTCATCTTTTGTTGCTTTGAAGGGCAGTACCCACTTTGATTGCTATAACACATTGTAGTTGGTACTAGCACTCGTTTATTAGATGCTTCCATCACTGGTATGTATCTCACGTCTACAAGAATTCTAGCACCTGGCAGTGGAGGTTGTTTTCCTAAGATAGGCTATGGCCTTGAATATCCTACTAGACCTAGTGCATTCCCCATAGCGTATCTAGGTGGCATAGGTGTTACTGGAACAGGTTGTACATACCTCTCCCTAGCATATGCCATGCTATAGTAACACTCTTCTCTCATATGGTTTGTCCATTTTCTCTCAATTTTCACAACTTAGGCTCCCTTGGATCAGCATTTACAAGAGGAGTCAACCTCTTGATTATTTTGTCAATAAAATTTTCTTGTTTGATAGGTGTCATTGGTTTCGCAATGGACTCACTCATCTGTGAATCCGTGTGCTGAGAGGATGTGTTGTCCTTTTGACTCTTACAATTGTTTTCTTTATATTCCTCACAATTATCTACCAGATAAATATCTTCTTTGGTCAATTCGTTTAGCATCATGCTCCTTATCATATGCAAATCCTTTTGAAGACCCTCATGTCTCATACCTTGGATAAAGATCAGCATCAATCTTTTCTACATAGGTAGTTTATCTCTCAAATAGAAGTTGATGTATCTCTTGAGCAGTAATGCCACTTTGCGTACTGATTCACCCTCTTTCTGCTTGAATCTTTGGATTTGTGAGACTCTATTGTGAGCTATACCTTTCTGGGAGAATTCTTCGATGAATTCCTCAAAAAACTCGTCTAGAGTCTCAAAATCTTGTCCTTCTACTTAGTCAAACCATATAGCAGCATCATCTTCTAGAGTCAGTCCGAATCTAGCAAATTGTGTCACAAAATCCAAAACTTCCTCTCCTCTAATTACTCTTTTGAAAGCCGCTAACTGATCTCTCAGATCTTTATCTTCAGAGTATCTCCTGTTCACCCATTTTTGGACTTGGGACGGTCTAACTCGCCTATTGTCTACAAGTCCGAGATGTAATTCTTTTGTCCTAATCCACAAGCCTTGTAAACCGGCCACTAGTCATATGAAAAGCCCTAGGTATAAGCTCAAAATCTCTAGTTTGAAGACACCATTGTAACATTATCCAAAGTTTTGGAAGAGCTTTGTATGTACATCTGTGGAGTGGCAACTCAGCAACACATTGTAGTTATTTTTTCTCCTCCTCTCTGGTAATCAAAATTCAGTTCCAAAAAGTGCATCGAGTTTCTTGTCTTTTGCTCTACTATTTAAGTATAATCATTCTCAGTTTTTTTGTGGTTTGCAACTACCATTTGTGTGCTAAATTTGTAGTTTTGAGTACAAAAAAGGTTGTTATTTGACATTTTTACCATAGGAGAGTGTTCCTAGACCATAGAGAAACCTTTTTGGATAGTTATAGCTTTTATGACCTAGACCATGATGGATCGGTATTTTGGTACCTTGTCATATGACTACCACTCTTTGTAAGACAATTCCCCTAGGCCTATTATAGCTCCTTCTAAAGTTTCATTGCATTCCGAGTACCATTAGGAGAAGTTTGAGGTCTCTTTTTTGCCATTTAACGTTTAAAGAGAGTGTGCTCTAGGCCAATGAGAGGAGGGAATCCCTTACAAAACCTTCACTTTTAAAATTGCTTTTAAATTTCTAAAGCAATTTTTTTTTCGAAAGAAAGTCTAAGGTAAGTTTCCATCACGTGGTCCTTTTACCTCAGAAAGATCTCCTTCATTGGCACGAAGGTATTTTTGAATCTTCTCGCGTCCTTCTTTTCCCTCCTATTCCCACCTCTCTCTCATTCCACCACCTTATTCTGTCTCCTCTTCCTACTATCCTCTCTTCACTCTTCTGTGTGTCATCTTACTCAAGCAATGGAGTCCACCTAGTGTAAACACCCTAGCACATCCATTGAAACCATTATCACCTATGCCACACTAAAGGACTCACAAATAGTAGATTTTAACATCCATACCCAAGGTTAGCTGGATTATAATTTAGCAAAGCAGGAGAACAAAATACTCCTCAAAAAATTAATTCTTGTCATGTTGGAAGAAAGAGTGAAAAATTTTAGGCTTTCTGGAGCCAAGAATATGTTTATATGCACAAGAAGCTTCATCTCCATTCTGGGAGCTCTAATCTTGCTCTCCACAGAGATAACTGTAAGTGATTCATATGGTGACTATTATTTCCAATTTGCTTTAGGTTGTTTGTGGTACGTTTCTCTTATGATTTTTATTATTTTTGCTTGTTTTGTGCTACTGTGCTTCTTACACATCTCTATTTATGAAGCATAGAGGAATGGCAATTGGTGGAGTGTGCCAAGATGTCCAAGCTTGGTTCATTGGGGAGGAGCTTTACAAAGGGAGAAATCATGGGTCTTTCTTAGAGAAGGGGTATTCTTCCATGTTATAGGACATTGATATCATGTGAATGAATAGTGAACACATGGCCACCTTGAAGATAAGATCCATGTGCACATTGCACTAAATGAGGCAAGATCTACACAATGCACATACAAATTTTTCTATAGATTTTGCTTTTGAGATAGATGAAAAGGCCTATAAATAATGATGTCTTTCTTTCTACCATTCTTTGCTTCTATGAGGCATAGTTTTACTTTCCCTTTTTTATAATATTTCTTGCAGGTCTTGATACAGATTGAAATAGATTTCTATGCCAATAACTACCATTAGGGATTGTCCATCTAATGCCAAGCTAAAATACTCCTTAGCTAGAGTCCTACACTATTGCTAGTGCTATTGGCAGTTTGTATCAATTGTTCCCTACAATTGGCATTTGTACAAGATATTTTGATAGCAATGAAAAAAAGAAAGTGCTATCATACCACAGTCTTCTCATCCTCTTGCTTTATAACACTATAAGTAGCTCGAGCCAATTTTTAAATCCACCCATACACACTTACAATGGGCAATACGGGGATTTTATATTTGCAAGATTTTGTTTTCAAGCTTATGGAATTGAAACATTATTTTTGAGCTTTTTAATGCTTGTAATACAATATCTTCAAATATTGGTGTGGCATGAGAAAAGTCTACATTAGATCGTGCAATCCTTTAATCACCAAACAATCAAATGTAGCATGTATGCATGTCTTTGCTATGGGAATGTATGCTCGTGCAAATCTTTTATTATCCTGAAATGTAACTTTAAAGAAAGCACCATTTCTAAGTAGTTTTTATTCAACACCATTTTTTGAAGTATTAATAGTGGGCATTCTCCAAGAAAGTATTGCGTCAATTGCTAAAGAGATTCTTTAATGTTCGACTCTATAAATAGTCATACTAGGCATCTCCCACGTTGTGCTAGAATAGTCTTGATCCTCTGATGGAGCTCCATCAATGTCGTGGTCGCCCTCATAGATGTGGGCATCTAGCTTGCCCGAGCTCAATAGCTGGGTCAACTAATATACCTTTGGTATGGGTGGGGCTCTAAAGTCTGTTGTGAAGCATGCTTGTCTGGCTACCGAGTCTCTGTTCTAAAGAAGTCAGTGATCTCCCTTTGTGAATTTCTCCCACTGCTTGATCTCCTCAAGAGACTGGAGGAGAAGAAATGTCAAGTTTTATCAAGTAGTCAATCAGAAAAAATCCTTGTATTATCCCCCACCTACTTCCTTGTCTCTTTCTAGTGCAAAGAAATTATAAAAATCTTTCACTTTCAGATGATCTACTGTATGCATCCTTTGTTTTTTGTATATTCCTCTGTATAACTATAGCAATATCAAAACTATCTAATAATTTTTTAATCTCTTGTGATCTTGTTCTGTGACACACTTGTCTATAAAACCACTGGAATACTTCAAGAAATCTATTAGCGTTTTGAGCTCCTCCACCATCATGTATAGTGTGTTTGAAGAACTTGGTTCTTGCCTGATAGTGGGACTTCTCCATGCCTTGAGTAGACCAAATTGACAAGCTTCCACGTTTCTCTATAGGAGTGTGATTGTATATAATGTGTTGCATAAGAAAAAGATAATTTCTTCAACAACTTATGCAAGTATTAAAGAAAATTAGTAGAATCAAAATTCATAAGTATTACCATGTAGTGTGTGAAGTGCTCTGAGCTCCAAGCACTTGTCATAGCTTTCTTGAATCTGTTCAACTCTTTCTCAAAGTTGGAGAGGTCAATTTTTCCCTAATTATAGTTAGAAAAGTGCATGCAGTGTGCAAAGGTGGATATTTGAATGGGGAATATCTAGAACAACTTGAAATTTTGGATCTTTATGGTGTCTATTTGCGGATTTTTTCTAGGTAGCAGGATTCAGCTCGTTTGCTACACCCATGGAGTAGATACAGAGGCTTTTGGCATTGGCACCCCTTGACACATTGTACATGGGTGAAAGCATGTTAACCTGTCGCGCTTTTTGTGCTAGTTGGCAGTTTCAAGTTAGCATCTTCGAAAAGCTGGGCGTCCGGTAAATTTTTTACAAATAATATCAAAATTTGTCGGAGGTTGTACATTTGGATTCCTTGTTTCAAGTGCTTTCTATTGATATATCATATGTCATAGATCTTGGAGATGTAGCTCAAGTTATTGTACTAGTTAGCATATGTCGAAATTGTGCTAGTTAGCATCGTCCGGGACATGAAAAAGCATGACAGGTTAACATGCTTTCACCCACATACATTCTAGGGTCTTTAGGAACCCCCCATTCCCCCTATGTGCCATTCCATCTGGTACCTACCAAACTCCCTCAACATCTAGCTCCTCCCTAGTCTATTGAGATTTGATTATTATAGGGATACTAGTGTGGTGAAATACCCAATTCAATACATTGCAAAATCTTTAGTATCAACTTCAAAAGCACCTAACCACAAAATGTTCTTCTTTGTCTGCACACTAAAATTTTTAAGGTTTCTACCCCCTATATGGTGTGAAGAGCTCTATTCACAAGGGTAATTGATACTCTCTCAAGCTTTCTATCCTTCATAATTTCACTCTCATCTAATTTAATTACAAAAATGGATTTCCCATTCACACCAGTATGTTGAATACCATAGAATCTTATCATTTCCCTCTGCAAAGTTCTCAAGTCAAAGAATAGCTTGTTGAAAGAGTTAAACTTGAGGTCTTTCTTTTTATTAGGATATATGTCATTGATGTGGAAAGGCTCTCCAAGCATCTCCATGACCTTGGAATTAATTTTGAGCCTGGAATGTTGAGAATTTGATGGCTTTGGAAGTGAGGACCCCTTCACTCTCTAGTGCTTTAGGTTTCTATTGATGACCTTGAATATATTTTAGTAACCTGCCTTGCTGATTCCAACTTTGTCCAAAGTGCCTTGAACTTCATCTTTGTCCATAGGAGAACTTTGCACAAATCCATTGATGAGTTTCTACCTAGGAACCCTAAATCTTCTTTTATTCAATAGGTTTCCAATAACAACATGTGGAATTACATCACAAAAGGATTGTGATACACCTCTCATGTTTCCTTGTAAAAAGTCTGGCTGAACTAAGGACTTGAGGTAAATACAAAGAAATACTATAGCAGCCAAAGGTACCATCTTGCAAAACAAATATTAATTTGATTCTAAAAAAATCAATTTTACCTCACTGTTTTGATCCTTCTATTGCGACCTTCACCTCCTCACTTGAGACTCTCTATATTCTTCAACTTACTTTGTCATTGTCTAAGCCCAAGAACTGTCCTCTTTCTTCTCAATGTATTCGACAATGATTGGAGGTTCTTTACCTTCTCCTTTCTTTCTTGAAGCTCATGATTAAGGAAATCCTTCAACTATAGTAGCAAATGGTTTTCTAGCTTAAGAATGGACTTCTCTTCTACAAGGTTTTGTGTATAGCCTAATAGCCCTTTCATACCACCATCTCCTACAAATTTCATCAATGAAGAAAAATTGAGAAATGGTGGGGTGCATTTGGTGATGGGTCTATGGGATACAATCTACGATTTGTTCATAGATCAATGTGGTTCTTTTTTTCTAATCTCAATGCTTCTATGGTAGAAGGAGGAGTTTTACAAAGCGTATTTCTTTTTTGGAGAGGGAAATATTCATCTTCCAACTCTACATGGAGATGATAGATACCTCTTTTAGCAAGATTCATGGAGATGATGTGGGAAAGATGATGAGTTGGATATGATGGAGAGAAATGTGTAGAGAAAGTACAGAATGAGCAGAGGGAAATTTGAAATTTGTACTAAAGAGAAAAATTGTACATTAGGAGGGAGAATTTTTGGGAAAGGGACAAATTCCCAAGAGATTTGAAAACGTCACTATAAGTGGAGACCCAAAAAGTGACATTCCATGCACCCAATAAAAATATAAAGTTTCCCCCCAATTTTGGGTTTTAAAATTCCTTGTTTATTTTTTCAAAAATGAAAATTATTCTCTCTCTCTACCATTTCTTATAGGGAAAATTCTAGACCTCAAACTTCCCTTAGATTTTCTCATGCTAATGATAGCTTAGTTTCATAGGTTCATTTATTGAGGCTGACACCCTCAAAGAGTCTCAGTGCCCCATCCAAGTCGCTTCCCCGAGTATTGACATTATGTTAGTGCGAGATAGCTATGCCACAAACGTTCGATCCTGGGACCTGCTAACAGTCTCTCCTCTCAGTGGTTTAAAGATCTCTAGAGATAGGTAGATAACAATTAACCAAGAGGGAACATCACAACCAAGTAGTATGAAAGGTGGCTTAAAGCAAGGTTTAGTGGTACAAAAACCGGACCATTTGTTTCCACATTATTGAAACCAATGATAAAAGTAGGGGCCATTAAAACTTTTGCAATCTATGTCAAAAATTATTGGAATTTGTATTTTTATGTTCTTATTTCAAAGATGTATTTGATGATATACAATATGGTAAGTGATTTTGTTTGGAACTTTGATAAATTGCATTGCAAAGATTTGTAAGAGGTACTATGAAGGACATTAAATTTTGTACCACCAGATTGTGATTTTAGCCATGCTTGGTCTATGTATTTTAAGCGCTAAGACCTGGAAATTGGTAGAGATGTTGTCAAAAATTTGAAATAACGCAAAATTGACCATAAAATGAAAATGCAGAGAACTTGATCAAAAAAAATCCAAATTTGACCAAACTTCATTAGTGTGACTAGGACAACTAACAGGCATTAGTTCAATGTGTTTCATGTTAATTTTGGGTCAAAGGAATATGGATCACAATCCATGTTGAAATACGTACATTTCTTAGAGTTCATTTCTTCCCAAACTTGCATGGTGATAACCCCTAACTAAGATTTATCTCTTTGTCAACGTTTTGCAGGATTTTGACATTGTAGGGTACATGCATCACAATCCATGTTCAACAACATTTTGCAACTATTAATGTATGAGTGAATAGGCATAGTTGGAAGAAGTATCCTGAAAAAATTTCTCTAGATTTGGAGGTGGATGTACATGGATCGGAATCCATGTTCCACCCCCAAATTGCATTGTGATCGCATGATTAGATTTTTCTTTACTTGAAGAGTTCCTTGGTGGATTATTTTTTATGTTTGGATAAGATTTGATGCCTCTAATAGCCCACGACAGTTTGCAAATAATCTATTTTGGTGTTAATTCCGTTCAGTTGATTCAATGTTTTTTATGTAGTGTGAGTTATATACACCTGTCCATGGTTGGTAGAAGAACATATCTATCAAATATAGTGTGGTGTGGTAGCTTTGAGTGTCTGCATTAGGCATAAAATGATACGACAAATCTAAGTAAAAAAATCAATCTCTCTCTCTCTCTCTCTCTCTCTCTCTCTCTCTCTCTCTCTCTCTCTCTCTCTCTTCTCTCTCTCTCTCTCTCTCTCTCTCTCTCTCTCTCTCTCTCTCTCTCTCTCTCTCTATCTATCTATCTATCTATCTATCTAATAACTGAAAATGAGCCCTATTTTGCAAGATTTTGCCTATATGTGCCCGACCTACCTGGAGTGATAAGTGCATACTTACCTTGCTTGTCTTGATTTCTTATGGTAAATCACCTACGCTAAACGGTCCATCATTTGGATACTCGGTCCTAATTGCCCTTGATTTTGCAATTTTGATCCATTTTAAGGTGGCACAAAATTCAACTTGTGCCAAATTCTTCCAACTTGTCATGCTTGAAAATCTTGCTTTGTTGATTTGGAGTTTTCTTTGAGAACTTAATTTTAATTTCTTGGCTCAATTTACTAATTTTATATCCTTATTAGCTTAAAAGTTAAAGAAAATTATTATTATTTGGACAAAAATTAGCCAAAATTATTCCCTACACTCATATACATACTCTCACTCTAGGCATCATGTCTATAAAAACTTGTCAATATGGCTCATTATTATGCCTGATAAAAATCAACTAAAAAAAAAATTAAGCGGAAAAGCACACTTTGTACACTATATACAAATAATGTCGACATCTTGCAGCTTACAATCTTGAAATAGACTACCAAAACTATTGCTACTCCCCCTTCCCATTTTGAATCATTTTGACGAAGTTTGTGCAATGTGCATTGGGCACTAATTAACAGTGAATCACCATGAATTTCTTCAACAAGAATTCAATCATTTCAGTTATGAAGTGAGTCCCTCTATCATCATTGTTTTAGTCAGTAGTGTTGATAATAGGCGGCACAAAGACATAGATCGCGGAGTTAATAATAGGAAGCTTTATTGCTACCATAAAATAGGCTCAGCACAAAGACAGAGATCGCGGAGTTTGTCATAGCCAGGTGACTAGCTTGATATCCACACACGGATTACTCATAGTACCCTGATCTCTGAATTTCCTCCCATCATAACTGTCTCTATATCATATAAACTGTCGCGATGATGCTTAAATAGCATAAAATTAAAAACAGAGTTCTATTCTGAACGTAGAAACTACTGCAGATGTTTTCTCTTGCAGACCTATGGACGTACGTAGGATAGGCTGCCGAGACCCTGTATTGCATGCATAAGCGAAGGCCTTTCTCTTGGCGTAGGCCTATGGCCTTACGTAGGATAGATGAGAGAATTCCAAAGAGATATGGGGCTAAAACCCCTCTTGCAACTATTGGCACACACAAACACATGCTTATGCTTCTCTGTCGCTCATAAGTTTCAAACCCAAAAACCCAAACACAGAGCTTCTTGAATCTCATGCAATTCAAACGGAATATTTAACGATAATTTATACTTATCTTCATGAGACCTAACATCTCCTCTTCATGGTCTTTGTGATCGTGCGCTCCGCAGCTCTGAATGACATGCCCATAACAATGAAGCATTGAAGTATGATGTCATCACACGTTCATAGTCTTCACATCATGAGTAGCATGTGTCCTTGCTTGGCTGCCAATCTCATGGCCGAGCGAGCTTAGAAAAAGGGCTCCCGATTCCACACCATATTCCGCAAGGAGGATAGAACGCCTCCATCAAATGCCAGATTTGCCATATGCCAATGTTGGCACACATCTCTAGATCTTTTACATTCTATTGATCCTTATGTTGATCTGTAGTTGCAAAGAAACCATGGCATCATGGAACTTGTCATGCCATCAATAATGGAGCACCGAGCTCACACTTGTACAGAAACTTTTCAATGGATAAAGGAGCACCGAGCTCATATCTCAGTCATAACAGGAAATCTTGCACCAGTCTTTTCTCGCCAACATAATTTGCAATGTCTAATGTACAGTCATAATTGGAGACACAGATGTGAAGCGTCTTCCATGCACAAGGAGTCATCAATTCCACATAGATCGTCAAGACGAATACGATTTTCCAGCCTCATGCCTTCATCAAGTTGGGATCCGAGGTCAGCCATGAAGAGACACAAAAAAAGAAAACTTGCCCTCCACATCCATGTGTCGATACTGAACCAGCCTTAAAGGAAGCCATGGAAAGAGCTGCGCAGCCAACCATGTAGCCATGAAGAAACCAGAAAATCCCACGCATGGATATTTTCTTAAACTTGCTTTAGATAGATGCCCTCTTTGAATTTCGGCTAAGATTTAGGGTTTCCATCAGAGGATTTGTGAGTGAAGTTGAAAAATGGTTGTGCCTGCAATTGCTTCTTTGCGCTCTCTGTGTTGAAGGGATGATCATCTCAAGACCAGATCCGATTCATAACCAGCACCAACAAAGGAAACGTGTATTGCAGTGCCTACTTTAAGAGTTGATGCACATAGGCAAGCATCCAAAGCATAGAGAAAAGTAACTTTATCTGGTTTCAAACCTTGAAGCCTGAATGTTGAAATAGATCTAGAGCATCATGGCCACACCCATTCTGGGTGAATGTTGTCATATTGCTTGGCAACACATCAAACACTTTCTTTGCGACGAATAGACTGCCACACCTGCCATACATAGTAATGAATGCATTTCCAACAGCCTCGTCTTCATCAAGATGGCAACTGTGAAGCAAATGATGAATGTATTTCCATGCTACAATTCCAATTTTTTAATATAACGGTAGGTGTATATAGAGTTGTGGGTTTTTCCCTTGAGCCCCCAAGGGTTTTTTCATCCACAGAAAGGGACCTTAGTTTGAGTGGGGGTGTTGAGCTATATATAGTGTGTCTCTATATATAGCGCCCTGCAATATATTCCCCTCTATATAAACCTGTCTCGTGTGATCAGTAGATACAGTTGGGGTTGTCATATCTGGTGTCTCTTCTCTCGTCTTTGCTCCACTGTCAACAATATCTGGTGTCTCTTCTCTCGTCTTTGCTCCACTGTCAACATGTTGAGCTATATATAGTGTGTCTCTATATATAGCGCCCTGCAATCTGGTCCCCTCTATATAAACCTGTCTCGTGTGATCATTAGATACAGTTGGGGTTGTCATATCCGGTGTCTCTTCTCTCTCTGTCTTTTCTCCACTGTCAACAATATCTGGTGTCTCTTCTCTCGTCTTTGCTCCACTGTCAACAAGTAGCCCATATCTTGTAAATACATTTTCATACAAGAACTTTTCTATTGTTCTTGCATTTCCTTTGTGTTGATTTGGCTTCTACCCATTTGGTTAGATAATATGTGGCCACAATGATATATTGAGCATGAATTATATATGCAAGAGGTGTGATAGGTCCAACAAAGTCTATCCCCCATTTGACAAAAGCCCTTGCTTCCATCATAGATTGTAATGGAATTTTGTCTCACCTCGTGCGTGCTTTGGTACGCTGGCATTCATCACAACTTTCACAAACATTTTGACATTTGTGAACAAGGTTGGCCACCAAATGTCTGCAATAAGTATTGATTTTGGAATTTTAAATGAAAAAAGTGTTTCCCTACCTGTTCAAAATGAGCTTGCTCAAAGTTGGTATATATTCACTTTTTGTGGTACATATTTGCAAATGATTATTCTTTCCTTGCTTGTAGAGGTGGTCCTCAATTATCATGTAGCTCATTGCTTCAAATTGAATGAATATTATCTTGAATTTACTCATCCCTTCTAGAAACACACCTTTTTTCAGGTAATCCCCAATATATGAACTCCACTTGGGTGAAACGGCTACTCGAAATAGTGTTGCATGTTCTACAGGTGCTTGGTTTTCACAATTAATAACATGAACTAATATAGTCATCAGCACTTCATTTCATATTAGGCCAATACACATCAAGTCTCATCAATAGCTGAAATGTTTACACTTTCCCATTGTGAATCCCGTTGGTTGCACATGAGCTTGTCTCAGGTACACATTATGTTTGGTTGGATCTATATATAGCCTCAATATTCCATCATTCACTTGCTTATATAGTCTTCCATTTATTAGAACTAGTGTCCATGTCTTCTCAAAGTCTGATGACTACCTCTCAATCTACAATGAACCAATGGTGAGCAAAGGTATGACATGTTCACTCCACCTCAGTACAATTTTGATATTGAATAGATAAGAGTCTGGTAGGTCATCGTCAACTCCCTTCGGTGCTTTCCCATTAGTCAATATTCTAGACAAATGGTCAACCCTATGATGTGTAGTCCCTTTCTTGACTACCATGGTAAAATCAAACTCAAGCAATATGATAAACCATCAAATAATATATCCAATATTGCACGATTTGTTCACCAGGTAGAATAGTGCTTGATGATTCCAAAAGAATACAAATTTATTTGAAAGAAGGTAGTGCCTAATTTTTTTCACTGTAAAGACCATTCCTAATCCTTCTCTTTCTTTGTCGTGTAATTTTTTTTGCATGTTGCGGGAGAGAATCACACCACCCATAAAGTGCATGCAACATGACCTAGATCAACATAATGTCAATTGAGGACACCTATGACATGATGGGCACAGGAAGGAAATATCTTTAGCTTGTCAGGCTGGGACCATCCTACACATACAACACTCTGGAAGGCCAAATAAACCACAATCTAGAATCTCACTGCTCTCAAAACTAGACCGCCTACCCACATACACACAGACGGAAGGAAATCCATCAAATCATGCCAGAAATCTTAGGAACACTATCCCCTCACTAGGATACACCTGTCCCTAAGCCTCTACACTCAAAATCATTGCTCTAGGCCCATCTGCAGAAAACACGTAAGAAGACAGAGCCGAATTTTGGAAGTGCCCAAAAATGGGTGCTTATTTTATGCAAGCTTCTAATTTAGATCTTTTTAGGAGAATTTATAGCTTTTTTTGTGTGATTCTTATTTACATTATAGCACCCATTAACTTTTGAGCTTTCACTACTTGCAAAAAAAGCACACCTTCGTAGAATTAGATCATGTATAGACAATTAGTTGCATTCCTAAGGAATGCTATTCAAAATAGAAAATTTCAACAAAGAAATTCTTATGATACCTAAAAAAATTTGCACTCAATGGAATGTTAATCATTATACACAGATACAATTAGATTCAAGTCATAAAACCTAATCTAAGCTTTATTATTATTCTTATAGCAAAACTTTTTACAGTCAACTGTGATCATACAAGGATTGGCACCAGGCATGTGTTATGATTAGCAATCAAATGTCATAAACCATTGTTGTAAGTGCTTATCAAGAGGCTTGTGTTGTAAACTCTTTTAGATTAGTATTCACGTGACCAAGATACTACCTTTTTAGTAATCAAGGGAAAACTACCAAGATGCAATTGTAACTACATGTGCATCTACCAGGCTTAGAAGGAGAGCACCTTGGACTAGTAGTGGTCTAAACATCACCTCTATTGTGTCAATCACAACCATGATATCCCTTCTTGTATACCATGGAATTTCACTTTATGTTCTCCATGCTATGTACTAGGTTATGAGTGTACTAGATAAAGCTAAATTGTTAGGAACTATTACATGAAGGGAATTTAGTGACTTCGGAGATAGGACCCAAAAATTGAGACATGGGAGCGAGTCTTGTTCACTATAAGAGATAATGTTCATGCATAATTTTGTGGTGTTTCTATCTTCATCTCTATCTACACTCTTTATTTCTCTTGACTCCCCTCTAGAAAGATGCACAAGTGTGAGCTCTCTCCTCACACTTGTGCAATATTTTGTGGTGTTTCTATCTTCATCTCTATCTACACTCTTTATTTCTCTTGACTCCCCTCTAGCAAGATGCACAAGTGTGAGCTCTCTCCTCTCAACAACAAGTCTTACCCCATACATGGCATGTGGGACTTGTCTTGATGCTACATACCATTTATAAAATTGGTGAACACACTGAGGAAAAATCACCACCCTTGAAAAAAATGGGAACCCCTTTATTGTTTACTACTTTATTTGTTCATTTTACTCCATCTCTCATACATGACTCAACATTCATTTCAATAAGGATATTAGGCACTTCTGACATTATCCTAGGGAGGCACCAAATTGATAGTGATATATTTTAGCCTATTTTAGGACGTAGAGAAAGAGTTTACCTATATGATATGATCAAAATCATTGAACAACATATATTTTCCTTAAACCATATGGATTCAAAAGAGCGCATAGAGAACATGGTTTGGAAAGTAAAATCTTAGAAATGATTTCATTTCACTATTTTTAAACTAGTGTTCGATCATTCACATTGTCTATTGATGCTCCTTAGTACATGTGATATCAACAAGCTTTGTATTTTTCCATGTGATATAGCAGTAGCCCAAATTATTGAATAAATAAACATTGTGAAGCTATGTTGCACAAAAATAGAAGTAGAAATGTACTATCATCAAGCACATGCTCTTGGGGGTTGAGTGTATGGTTTTGACTATTGGCAAGTGTGCACTGTTGGTGTGGTTTTGACTATTGGCAAGTGTGCACTTGGGGTTGAGCAACTCCTCTTTACATACAACAAAATCAAAATAAATACAATAATATTTTACTAAATGTGGAGTGTATATAAAGGTCACAAGTGGGGATTATTATAGATTTAGAAATACATTTTTCATATGCTACCTTAGCTCAAAAAAATAAATCTGAGTCTAGCTACACCTCCTAGTGCATACCATACACATGTAATGCATTCTATAAAAAAACCTTGTAATAACAACCAAATTCTCTTAAGGTACTAGAGGCGAGTAAACAAAGGTACACCAATATAATAGGAGCACTATCTAACTGTTGCACCTAATTAAAAGATTACCTAGTGTGACCTTGGTGGGACCATTGTATTTCATGTTAGTCTAAAACCAAGTGAATTTGATAGAAAGGGTAATATATTTTTCAAAAAATTTTCAAACAATTTAAAAAAGATACTATAGCAACTTGGTGTTAATATAGTGATCCCTTAGAGTGTGACACATTAATAAAAAAAGTTTGATGCATTACTACAACCTCTACCTCTAATTGTTTTGTTCACAAAAGGGTACTTGGGCATATGGAAATGCACATATTGAGCAAATCATAAGAATAGCCTGGTATAGCAAGAGTAGAGAAATTTGGTCAAAACAAATCCTAAAAGCTTTTAAACAGTGCAAATCAAGTGGTCTCTATAAACAAGTCGCTTAGAAAAAGAACATTGTTAACACTGTAGGAGAACTCCAAGAGACCAAAATATATTGCATAATTGTTGAGCAATAAAAAATAGTAAGACTTGGGTCAAAATGTTTCGAGTCTACGATCAAGAATATATTGAAGGTTATGATGACATGAAAGTATGCTAGCTAGGACTTCTGCATGAGAGTGTTCATGTCACGATGTCAGAGGATACTCATTTAGGGATGCATCAAACCTGAGATCGAGTGCTAGATTCTTTGTTGTTGTGCAGCTAATCATATATGAGTTGTTGTATCATCAAATCCATACTCAATTTCTTCTCACGTATCTTTGGCTTCCAAACCTATTTTCCTACTTACAAATCCTTCACTCACGCGATAGCAACACCTTCTGAAGGTTTCCAAAGTCAAAACAATAGACTGTCCTAACTTTGGTCAAACATTATCTAAGATAGACTAGGCTTAAAATTGTAAGAGAAGAGCTCATGAGGACATAATGTGGGGTATCATTATCAACTACTCAACCTTAAAATTGCAAGAGAAAGCTCAGGCACCAAATTGACCAACATTATTAATATATCAACTATAAAATTATAGGGAAGAGTTCGCAGTTCGTCCCTGTGCGTGCGTACGAGCTGCGAGCTCTCAAAGACATAATGAGTATAAAAAATAATATTGTTGCGGGGCTTACTACAAGAGGACACAATTAACTGTTTTTTTGTCAAATTTTTGGGGCTTGTTGCAATGGCAATAGACATAAATAGTGCGAAGTCAAAATTATGTCATGGAGGACAGATTGTGGGCTCTTGAAGGACATCAACAAGGAAGTTTAAAGTAGCCAAATAGTATGTATCTTGCTAGCACGATATGCCGCACCCATAGAGCAATAGACCTTAATTTTTCGGTTAAGAAAAATATCTAGAAAAAAGAGCCGATGAGAGCACGCAGACGGCGGTCTATGAGCTCTTGATCTCAATTTTTGAAGTAGTGTGGGCTTAGAATTGTAAGAAAAATGACTTTCTGCTAAGTAATAGTAAAGCCCATAACATCAGCTCGGTGACCGTCTGCGCACCCGCGGACGGTCAGCGACCTCCCCAAAGTATGATCAAGATTCAAGATTAGGGATTTAACGAGAGAGAGAGAGAGAGAGAGAGAGAGAGAGAGAGAGAGAGAGAGAGAGAGAGAGAGAGAGAGAGAGAGAGAGAGAGAGGTAGACGCGTGCAGGAGGACTTCGATGATACAAGGTATGCTTGGTTGCCTTTTCAACATTGTCTTTTCAACTCAAAATATAGCAATATAGCGGTTTTTTCGAGTTCTCTCTCTCTCTCTCTCTCTCTCTCTCTCTCTCTCTCTCTCTCTCTCTCTCTCTCTCTCTCTCTCTCTCTCTCTCTCTCTCTCTCTCTCTCTTAGGCTCCCCTTTCTTTTTGGCCATGCCTCTCTTGCGAGCTGCTCTACCTCTCTCATCACGCTGTCATGCACATGCAATGACACACACACGCAATGATCATGCAGACATGAAGCCTCATTGCCAGCACAAGTGAAGCCGCGAGCTAGGGCCTCAGAGACAACAGATGTCAACGGAACACAAATGGAGAGGTGTGTTTTAGATATACAAGATAACCATGGACTGTATGTAGCGAGAGAGAGAGAGAGAGAGAGAGAGAGAGAGAGAGTGGGGGGAGAGAGAGAGAGAGAGAGAGAGAGAGAGAGAGAGGCAAGCGAATGAGAGTCGCTCTATCTGAAGGCTGGAGCTTCATTAAGAGAAAATCATTGGCACTCTTCTAGGAGACGTTAAGAGCACTTTAGCGCATGCATGCAATAATATCTTCATCAACTCTGCATTGAAGGGTGAAAGCATGTTAACTTATCCTGCTTTTTCATGTCCCGGACAATGCTAACTAGCTCAATTTTGACATATGCTAACTAGTACAATAACTTGAGCTACATCTCCAAGATCTATGACATATGATATATCAATAGAAAGCACTTGAAACAAGGAATCCAAATGTACAACCTCTGACAAATTTTGATATTATTTGTACAAAAATTACTGGACTTTCAAATTTTCGAAGCTGTGCTAACTTGAAACTGCTAACTAGCACAAAAAGCGCGACAGGTTAACATGCTTTCACCTTGAAATCAATGAGAGAGAGAGAGAAGGTCAGGCAACAGCGTTACAGTTAAAAGACACGCTATTGTTGTCAATCTTGGAAGCAAATACCTTGCCATGCATGCGAGCATACATAATCTAGGTCAGCTGGCAGCATAAGTCAAAGACGCATATAAATATGAGCGCAAAAGCCTCATAGAGAGAGAGAGAGAGAGAGAGAGGGCATGCATGCTCACCACCTTGCTAGCATGTCCAAGACTCGTTTTCTATTTGTTGCCCTCTTCACTACGGATGCTTCTCGAGCAGGCTTCCCCTGCCTCTAATCTATTTATTTCTCTATCATCATCATTGCCCTATCGTCACGTGTGTGTGTGTGTGTGTGTGTGTGTGTGTGTGTGTGTGTGTGTGTGTGTGTGTGTGTGTGTTTGTGCACATGCAAACACCATGCACTTTACTTATTGCAAGGAATCCTAAAACTATGATCATAACATATTGTGTGTGTAACCTGTGTGTGTGTGTGTGTGTGTGTGTGTGTGTGTGTGTGTGTGTGTGTGTGTGTGTGTGAGAGAGAGAGAGAGAGAGAGAGCTCTAGAGTTAGAGAAAGAAAGATTGCAGTAGCGTAGGCTTCTGTAGAAAAAACAACTCGAGAGTGCTAGTGTCAATTGTTGTTAAGATAATCAACACCTAGCCAAGGTCCAAGGGGGGTTGGCCTAGCAATAAAAGCGAGGGGCTTTAAGCATGCCTGCTATGCTTCAAATCATGTGACATAGGGACGTCGATGTGTACTAGGCAATAAAAGCGAGTGGTGTTATGTATGCTTGCTATGGTTCAACTTTTGCGACATGTGTGGGTGGGTGTATGGGAGGTGTGAGGGTGGAATCCCAAAAAATTTAGTGGATGTGAAGCATCAGATTGCCAAAAAATAGATAATTGATACCATTTTGTAACCTTTGTGATATCATTGAATGCTACTTAAATATAACTAAGTAAGATTAAAGGTGAAGTGACTTCATATAGTATTGTATGATTCTATGAGTAGTTTTATAAATAAGTAGGGTGCTTCCCTAGAACTACTAGTAGAGGGTTAACAATGTGTCTAATGTTAACGAGCGTATGTTTCAAGGATTTTTTAACGTAACGATTTCTATTACCCTCCTTAGCAATCACACACACTTTGGCCCATTGGCTTGTACTTGTCCTTGAGGCTAGCTACCCACCCCTTTAGCTATGGTCTCTATGTTTGTTATTTTTGAGATAATTGTGTCCCACGCATTGTCACACGTGCACCATTACATTTCTCTTATATGCAATTATGCAAGGTCTTAGAAGTTCTAAAACTTTGGCCCTTTAAGTTGGTCCCTTACTCTCATAGCCATTTGTAGGGGTTTCTTCTAACTAAACATTGAAATCCCATTCCTATTTAATCCCGACAACCTCTCAATCAGTAGAATACCCTTTACTTTTGTGTTGGCCTTTACTCTCATAAGCATTCATAGGGGTTGCTTCTAGCTAAACATTCAAAGCCCGTCCCTATTCATTCATAGGGGTTGCTTATAGCTGAACATTAAAAGCCTATCCCCATTCAATCCCCACAACCTCTCAATTAGTACAATGCCCCTTACTCTTGTATTGACCCTTAATTAGTTGGTCCCCAACTATCTCGATCGGTCCTAGATTTACCTCTAGCTAGCTATTGAAAACCCATCGCTATCCAATTCTAGAAAACCTCTTAGATATGAGATGTTCTTTAGTCCTAAAGTGACTTCTAATATCATTTTTAAGAGCTCCATCATGCTTATTCTCAAATTATACATAACTAATGGGTATGGCCTTTACATAATGGCTCAATCTTCATCACTAATAAAAATGGGCAATAACTTTCCCTTAATGTGAATAATGCAAATATTGACACTATGAATCTTTTCACAAGTGCATGTGGAGCAATTAAAGAAATTTCAAAGCGCAAGGTATTGAAAATTTAAAACTTCAACTTATGTTTGAAGAGTGAAACCTTCAAAATTCCACTCAATTTTGTGTCTTTAAATTATCCAATGAGCTTCTTGTTGTAACACGACCTTAAGTTTATCTCTATAGACATTGAGATCAAAGAGAATCTAATTGTATCTTACATCAAACCACATTAGTTATAATCCATGCCACCATCTGTAGTATGACATGGTTCAGTTCTCTTGGATAAAATTTTTATGGCTCTCTATCACAATTTGTTAAACATAAACAAATACACATGTAGCTACATGAATTAATGTTCTCGGAAATTAATACCTTCCACATGTTAAAAAGTGAATGGAATCTAGAAATCAAAAGCTGTTTTTATGGAAGAAAAGTACTTTACACAGGTAAAAAAAGTAAAATGAAGCTTGCAATCAAAATAGCTCTAAATTTCTAACAAAAATCTCTAAATGGAAAGCTCAAATTTTTATCATCCCTCCCGAAACTGAAATCTATGAGTACCTATGCGAAGCTTATGTCGCCACAATTCTAATGACTACTTGCAAGCAAAAAACAAACATCGTTTGATATACACTATAAGAGGAGTTGTCTATAACCGCTAACATTGCCGCGGAAAAACAAAGGAAAAGGAAAGAAAAATTTACGGGGGCGGCAATAACCACGGCTATATACGCGGTAGTGGTTTCTCAGCATTAAGCGCGATAATACTAGCGGTAATATACCCGTAGCTATTACCACGTCAATTGCCGCTGTGAGCGGGATGGAAACACACACACAAAGCCTCTATAATGAACCGACACACACTCTTGGAATGATACACACACACACACTATGGGGCACCACTCGGCTTACACAACCCACCTGGCTGAGACAGGGAACACACTGACGGAGTGAGAGGAGAGAGACTATCCACTTGCCCACTCCACACACAAAGACACACACACACACACCAAAAAAACCTCAGCTCAAAAGAGGAGAATTTCTGATGTTTAGATACAATTGAGCTTGGTCCAACACCAATGAGGCAAATAGCTCACACAATATTGTAAAGAATGAGGATGCAAGAGAGCTACACAAGACAAGCACAAAGCACACAGAGATGGAAAGCTTCTTCTTCTTCTTTACAGAAAAGAGAGTACAAAATGACTAAGTGCTAAAGCTGAAAAGTAGCACATATGTACATGCGGTCACTAAGTGTGAACACGCTAGAAGCGTACTAGGCTGACACTATAAGTGTAGTCCAGCTGTAGAATCACTGGAAAGATCCTCCGTGTCGGTCACCTAACGCGCCAGTGAGTAAATGCCGTAAGCGGCCAAGACCCGTAGTGGATGCCAGCTCAAGGTGTAGAGCTCGACATCTCAAAACTCCCCCTCGAGCTCTGCATGTCGCAGAGTCCAAGCATAGTCCGGAAACGTCGAAGCTTCTCAGCTCCGAGGGCCTTGGTAAAGATATCTGCTATCTGCTCCTCTGTGCTGACGTAGACCAAGTCGATGTCGCTCGCCAACACTCGCTCTCGAACGTAGTGGTAATGGACCTCTATGTGTTTGGTCCTGGCATGGAACACTGGGTTCCTAGCCAACTGCATGCTGCTGAGGTTGTCACAATGGATGAAAATCTGCTGGTCCACCTGCACTCCCAAGTCCTCAAGTAATGTGCGTAGCCAAGCTACCTCGCATGCCGCAACTGCTGCACCTCTGTACTCGGCCTCTGTGCTCGATAAAGCAACCGTAGGCTGCTTTTTGCTGCTCCAAGTAACAGCAGCACTCCCAAAAGAGAACATGAAGCCACTCGTAGATCTCCTATCAACAATGCTACCTACCCAATCTGCATCTGTATACCCATACAATGCTAATGGTGCATCTGCTGCATAGAACAATGCGTAGTCAAGAGTACCTTGCACATACCTAAGTGTGCGTCGTACTCCATCCAAATGTGGCTTCCTCGGAAGCTGCATGAACTGACTCTCCAAGCCTATTGTGTAGCTCAAGTCTGGCCTCGTGATAGTCAAGTAGATTAGACTACCCACAATCTTCCTGTACATGTTGACATCCTCAACAACATCACCCTTTTCTGCACTCAGCTTTGCATTCACATCCAAGGGAATAGAAATTGGCTTACAATCAGCCATACCATACTTTGACAACATGTCCAAAGCATACTGTCTCTGTGATAGCCATACACCCTCTGGAGTCCTGATCACCTCAATGCCAAGAAAGTAGCGCAACTCGCCTAAATCTTTCATTTCAAACTCCTGTTTGAGAAGACCCTTCACATGGTCAATCTCCATAGCATTGTCACCAACAATAATAAGGTCATCTACATATATGGTAATGACCACAATCCCCACATCACTCTCATGTACATAGAGTGAATGATCAGCATGAGCTCTCCTAAAACCAATACTGACAAGATACTTGGCAATCCTGTCATACCATGCTCTAGAGCCCTGCTTCAAACCATACAAAGCTTTGAGAAGTCTGCATACATAATCTGGGTAACCTGGATCGACATAACCAGGTGGCTGATCCATATACACTTCCTCTTGCAACTCACCATTCAAGAAGGCATTCTTTACATCCATTTGATGCATAATCCATCCTCTAGATGCAGCCACTGCTATGACAGCTCTCACAGTCGTCATCTTTGCCACTGGAGCAAAGGTCTCCTCATAGTCTATGCCATACGTCTGTGCATAACCCTTTGCGACCAGCCTTGCCTTGTGACGCTCAATGTTACCATCAGCCTTATGCTTGGTTTTATACACCCATTTACAGCCAATAGCTTTCTTGCCACTTGGCAATGGCACCAACTCCCATGTGTCGTTTGCTTCCAATGCAGCCATCTCTTCATTCATTGCATCATCCCAATGCACATTTCCAACTGCATCCTCAAAACATGTGGGCTCCACATCCTGTATCACCTTAGCCATGTAGGCTTGGTGATGCGCTAGATACCCATCATAAGTCAATTCTGAACTGGATTTCTGACTCTATTAGATCTGCGCGGTCCTGGGTCACTCCTTTGCCCTCTAGTACTTTCCTTACACCAGGTGTCCTGACAGCCGGAATTCCAAATTCCTCATCAAGACTTTGTTCAGAACCATCTGAATCCATGTCTACATGTGAAAAACCTGATGATGCATCAGCCACAAGATCAACCTTTTCCTTTCCTTTTCGTGATACATTCCCTGTACCTGTTGGTGGAGTAACCTGCGTACGTAGTCTACCATTCCATGGTTTCTCAACAGAGCCACGAGAAGAGGGCTCTTGTGGTCCACTCAAAACCTGTGAATGTGGCCTCACATTTTGTACAACCACATCATCTTTACATCAGCCCCAATAGTGCCATGTGCATTACTGTACCAGCTGCTCATCTCATCAAAGACTACATCTCTGCTCACTCGTAATTCTTGTGTAGTAGGATTGTAGCACCTGTACCCCTTTTGTTCAAGGGAATATCCCACAAGAATACATTTCTCTGCTTTAGGATCCAATTTCCTACGCAACTCATCTGGTACATGCACGTAGGCTATGGAGCCAAACACTTTCAAGTGTGCCAAATCAGGCTTTGTACCTGTAAACTTTTCCTCAGGTGTTACATCATGCACCGCAGCTGTAGGTGTCCTGTTCATAATGTACACAGCTGTATTTATAGCTTCAGTCCAGAAATGATGAGGCATGTTCTTCTCATTCATCAATGCACGTGCAACCTCTGCAATGTGCCTGTTTTTCCTTTCTGCGACCCCATTCTGCTGTGGAGTATATCTGTATGTAAACTGCCTGTGTATACCATGCATTCACAGAAAATCTGAAAAATCATTGGAGAAGTACTCTCCCCCTCCATCTGACCTCAATGTCTTGATTTGCATATCTGTCTCCTTCTCAATCATGACTTTGAAGTCTTGAAAGTGACCAAACACTTCACTTTTGTTACGCATGAAGTAGACCCATACTTTCCTTGTATGGTCATCAATGAAAGAGACATAATACCTGCAACCATGTATACTTGCAGTATCGGTTGGACCCCAAACATCTGTGTGCACCTCCTCAAGTGGCTTTTTACATATATTGCGCTCATGTGGAAATGAGCCCTTTGACTGTTTTCCAAACTGGCATGCTGCACACACTTTATGCATACCATCCACCTTGAATTTGGGCAAACCTTTTACAATCTGTTTTGATTGCATGCTGCGCAATCTCTGCTCATTGACATGGCCAATGCGTTTGTGCCAAATGTCAACATCAGCCACAACACTGTGCCCTGTGCAAATAATGCAGCTTTTACCTCAGGCATGTCTACATTCAGCGTAAACATTCTGCCCACACATTTGCCCTTTGTGATCAGCTTACAGCCATTCTGGAAATCTTCTACATAACAGCCATTTGGATTGAAGCGAACCTGCAAACCCTGCTCAACCATTTGTCCAACAGAAACAAGATTCTTTGTAATGTTTGGGACATGAAGTACATCTGCTAAGTACTTTGATTTCCCACTCTTCGTATTTAGAGGTATGTCCCCTACATGAGCAATGGGGTGAGCTGTGTCATCTCCTGTCTGCACATAGCCTGACACATCTGGTTTGCGCATATCTCTAAACCACTCTCCACGAGACGTCATGTGATTAGAGGCACCTGAATCCACATACCAAACATCATCTTGGGTGGAATTCTCTGCAGTCATTGTATTCATTACATGCTGCATAACAAACATGCACTTGTTTTTGCTGTCATCTGCATCTCTGCTAGTAGATGCATAGTTGCCTTGTTCTCTCTTTCTACTTGCTTTTCCCTTTGGACAGTCACGTGACATGTGACCTCTTTCACCACAAGTCCAACATTCTTTGCTATCTGGAGTATGTTGCTGCCTGCTTGATCCTGCACCACGACCTCTTTGACTCCCCCTGCCTTGAGACTGGTTTCCCCTGCCACCTATATTGTTTTGATTTGATTGACCTTCCAGAAATTGGCCCCTACAACCCTTGGGCCTCGACCACGACCTCTACCTCTACCTCTGTTGGAGTTAGAATAGAAGGCCTGTTCAGAATTATTTCTGCCATGAGAAGATGTGTCAAGGTTCTTCTCCTCAAGAATAAGCATAGAAATCAAATCTTGGAACACGGGGATGTCGTCTCTTGTATTCATGGAAGACCTAAAATGTACATACTCATCTCCTAGACCATCCAAGCATGCACGGACAATGTCATCATCTTCCACTGAGACTTTAATAGATCCAAGAGCCTCAATGATACTCTTGATCTTCAAGGCATAATCATTGATTGAGAGGTTGTTCCTCTTAACCTGATTTAGCTCCGACTTTAGTTGAAGCTTCCTGGCCTTGGTGTTCACCTCGAACACTCTGCCTAAGTTTCTCCATGCAATGGCGGGGGTTTCAGCATCCTGTAGATAGCCCATCATGCCATCTGTGATGCTCATAGATAGCCAATACATCACTTTGCTCTGGCCTTGTTGCCAGTCCCTCAAAGCTTTCCTTTGTTCTGCTGTAGCATTTGCCTCGGGAATCTCTGGTTCCTTTTCATTGTCTCCTTCTACATAGTCCCAATAACCTTTTCCTTTTAGGAAATTTGTTATTCTGAACTTCCATGCAGGGTAGTTATTTTTCTCAAGCTTCTCAGTAACAATCTGACTGAAACCGTCAGACATCTTGAAGCACTAAGACAAAAATAGCTGCAATCTGCACAAAACTGCAAATCTGTTGAACCTTGCTATCGTGGTACCTGTAACGCTTTCTACACTCAACGAGTGTCCACAATCAAGCGTACATACAACCACTGTACTTGTACAATAAATCTCTGTATACTGCACTTTGGAGACCTGTTCAGAAACTGCGAGGCGCCTTCGGCATCTGGTCGTGGATTGCGAACGAAGGGATTGTGATGCTCTTGCTCTCTTAGCCTCTCTTGCCTGCACCGGGCTCTGATACCATGTAAAGAATGAGGATGCAAGAGAGCTACACAAGACAAGCACAAAGCACACAGAGATGGAAAGCTTCTTCTTCTTCTTTACAGAAAAGAGAGTACAAAATGACTAAGTGCTAAAGCTGAAAAGTAGCACATATGTACATGCGGTCACTAAGTGTGAACACGCTAGAAGCGTACTAGGCTGGCACTATAAGTGTAGTCCAGCTGTAGAATCACTGGCAGAGATCCTCCATGTCGGTCACCTAACGCGCCAGTGAGTAAATGCCGTAAGCGGCCAAGACCCGTAGTGGATGCCAGCTCAAGGTGTAGAGCTCGACATCTCAACAAATATGGGTAAAAGATGCCAGATACAATCACAAATTGGAGCAGAAGCTTCCCTCATAGGAGAAACTTACACAGCCAAAACAGAAGAAAAATAGTGAGGATTTTGGCAAAATGGACAGCACCATCGCGTCCGGAACGGCCCAAAATCCTAGTCTACAATATCAAAGTGCTCAGATCCGACCTCAGATGAGCAGTTTACGGCCAAAACAGGGCCAAAACAAGCTCCAAAATGAGCATAAACACAGTTGCGGTTGTTCCTGCTCTTCTCTCCACTCTTTTTTCTGGTCTTCTCTCTGGTTTTTCAGCTCCCACACTTAGCTTTATTATTTGGGCACCCTTGGCCTTTTAGATGACCCCGAACAGGCCAAAAACTGACCTCGCAGTGCATAGTTGTCACCTTTTTGCATCATCCGCACACCTCGCACTGAACTTTTGTCAATAATTCATTCTGCAACCACATGAAGTGGACCCAAAATATGGTCCTCATGATGACCTTTTTGCATAATTATCACAAGAAAACACCCACGTTGTGTCTGTACTCATCCACGTGCAAATATTGACCCCATTTGACCTCTTGACGCCACCAGATGCCATCTGACGCACCTACTTACCTCATGTCGTCGGCCCGTGGATAGCTTCCTCGAGAAGTTTTAACGCACTACCAACTCCTCATTATTGTTAAAAAACACAACTGGTACTGGTGATAGTGAAAATCGATGCACTATGTACATGTGTCCTACCTGTACACATGTGGGCCCGACTTAACCACCTGGCTCTGGAAAATGGGAAATCCTTTATTCGATGCACCATGCATGGGTATGTACATATGCGAAATCCCTTGCTCCAAAAAACTCCTGACATAATTTGCCCATCCCCTAGCCTGCTAGATCATTCATGATCATCAACAGTAAAAAGAGATATGAGACTCGCCTCATCACAGGTCTCCTCATCCCTCACAGACATTACTTGCTCTTCAAAAAACTCTCATCTTGCTCGACGATCATCACTTGGCATGATACAACATAAGATGCAATTCATTTACCCTTGACTTATGTAGAATCCCATCCAGGTTAGCCAACTGATACGTACCATTCGGAAAACACACTACCCACTAACCTTGAAAGGCCTTCCCACTTACTTAACTTAAACTTCTTTTGGAAGGTGTTGTCCAACTTCCTGTTGTAGCGCAAAACCAAGTCATGCTTCTTGATTACCCTTAATTTTGACCTTTTCATTTATCTTTGCCAAAGCCTTCCTACATCTCTGCATCTGCCCATAAATGTTCCAAGCACCATCCTAATCCAGCTGAAACTTCTTTGTAACTATAAGAAGCCTCTCTTTGAATGCATCACTAGCACTTCTGGAGGGCGGCCCAAGCAACTTCTCTAGCATCTTTACTGCAGGCAACTCTACCTCCACAGGCAATAATGCTTCCTTTCCATATACCAGATGAAATGGAGTAAACCATGTACATGTCTTCACCGAAGTACGATAAGCCCATAATGCACTAGGCAATTCCAAATCCCAATTCTTTCCTTGGTGCTCTGTCACTTACAAAAGGATTTGTACCAACTCACCATGGAATCTTTCATTCAAGCCATTACATTGTAAGTAATAAGGAGTGGTATGCTGGTGCCTAATGTTCATCTTTGCACATAAGAAGTCTAGCAGTTTAGCTCTAAATCATGGCCCCTTATCTGAAAGTAGCTCTAGTGGCACCCCAAACTTGTAACATATTTCATCATACAAAAATTTTTCCACATCCTTTGCAATGATTTGTTTTACTGCTATAGCCTCTGCCCATCTAGAGAGATAGTCCACTGTAGTCAAAATAAAGCTTTTGCCCCTACTTGTGATAGGTAATGGGCCGATTGCATCAACCCCCACTTTTCAAACACATCAAATGCCAAAATGGTTTTTCGTAGCTCTGGCTTCAACACTCTCTTCCCAAATGCTTGACACCTATTGCAAGACCTACACCAATGGTGAACATCCTTGTGCAAACTAGGCCATACATACCCCTCTTGCAAGATCTTATGCAAGGTGATCTTTAGAGAAAAATGGCCGCCACATGCGCCTTCATGATTCTCTTCCAATACTCTGTAAAGCTCCTCCCACCAAGGTACACGTCTCAACATGAGATCAACCCCTTTCATGTACAAGACATCACCAATCAATTTGTACCTGTATTCTCTACGCACAAAACCATACTTCTTAGACTTCTGAATGTCCTTCGGAATGATTCCTGCTAGCAAAAATTCCTCTTCTTGAGCCAAACATTCCTGGCCATGATAAAGAGGTAACGTGGTCCTCAACACAAATAGCTCCCCAATCATGCTTTGAGCTGCTTCATGTGCCTCTCCATTTAGAGCATGTTCAATGTGTCTGATGCTCCATGATTCAAATGTTTTCAACAGGCCTTTAATTCTGAAACACATTTCCTTCAATGAGGTGTTCTTGCTCTTCCACACACCCAGCACTTGCTTCACAACTAACAAGGCATCACCTTTTATGATCAACCTTCTAATCCCATGCTTCAAACAAATGTGTGATCCGGCTTCCAATGTAGCATATTCAGCCTCATTGTTACTATGTGCATCCAATTTGAACCCTCTCTTGCATACTAGCTTCCCCTCTGGATCATAAAGTGCTATACCCTGTGAAGCCGCATCATGGCTCTTCCTGTATGAGCCATCAAAGAACAACACATGTGCATTGCTGATGTGTGGCACTTCTTCAACTACCTTTATCACCACCTCTTCCTTAACAAGGAGGGGATTCTCCTTGTAAGTCAACAAATTGGCTAGGGTAGCTCTTGTACTGTCTTCCACTAAAAAAGAGAACTCGAGCTCTTGCAGCTCAATTACCCATTTCTTAACCACATTTGACATGTTAGTACCATTAATTAACTGTGGCAAAAAGGCATAACTTGTCAAGAAAACAAAAGGTCATGGTAGCAAGTAATAACGAAATTGTCGACAAGCAAATATTACACTAGCCATCACTAGCTCTACTTCCGAGAATTTTCTCTCTGCTACTAGCTTCACTCGGCTTGCACAATACACCCGGGGCGGTCACTTTTTAGAATGTGTATGATATCACGTGAGTTAACCGAAGAGGATTATTAAAAGGGCAAAATTTATAAAAATGTATACATACAGAGGGGGGTGGGGTTTTTTTAAATAGGCTCACAGTGTAAGTATAGTATCTATATTGGGGTATTATTAATTACCTCTTGAACGCACATGATATAGGGGTCTTTTGATAAGTGACTGCTGCCCCGGGACAATACACTGGCCTCATATAATGGCTGCCCTTCCCCTTTTGCAATAACATGGCTCCAATGGCATCATCCCCTACTAATGGATTTACATAAAACACTTGCTCCCAATCAAGAGCCTGCATGGCTGACAGACCCCCTAATACCTCTTTCACCTCTCGAAACACTTCTTCACACTTGTCATCCCATTGCAATGGATCATGCTTTGCCACTTGTTGTAATTGATAAAGGACCTGTGAAGACAATGGAATAAACCGTGCCATGTACTTCACTTTGTGTATAAAGGTTTCCAATTGCTTCGTACTCATAGGTGATGGAAGAAGAATAATAGACTTAACCTTGTCTGGACCAGCCTCAATACCATTTTTTGACACCATGTGGCCCAACAACTTCACCCTGGCTATGCTAGATGACATTTATTTGGATTTAGTTGTCCTCCACATTCATCATATCGAGCCAATACCATCTGGAGCTTCTCGTGGTGTTCAGCCCTACTGCTATAGACACAGAATTCATCCATAAAAGCTTTAACACAACTACCAATGAATGGTGCCAATACCCAATTTGCTCTCTCTTGGTAAAAAGATGGTCCATTTGTCAACCCAAATGGCAATACTGTGTAGAAATAACAGCCCCATTGCGTAATGAAATTTGTCTTTGCTCAGTCTTTAAGAGCAATCTTCAATTGAAAATAGCCTAAAAAACCATCACACACATTGTACCTCTCATAGCTAGCCACCACTGAATCCAAGATCTGATCAATGAATGGAAGAGGATATGGGTTCTTCTTAGTGGCTGCGTATAAGGGCTTAAAATCTACACAAATCCTCCACTTCCCATTCTTCTTTGGGCTGACTACTACTGGGCTCACCCATTCTGTGGTCTCCACAGGGACTATGAACCCTGCCTTCAATAACTTGTCCACCTCTTCCCGCAAGGCTTCCATCTGCTCTTGACCCATCCTTCTTAGCCTTTGCCGCACTGGCTTAGCACCTTCTTTGAGCTCTGTATGCATCTCTTCGCCCTTGAACCCTCTGATCTCTTCATATGAAGTAATGAACAAATCAGGAAAACTAGCCAGCATGTGCAAATATATCTCCTTCTCCATAGCTGAGAGGTCTCCACTGATCATTTGTGTCATCAATTCCTACTTCTTTGACAATTCAACCTTGGCTTGCATCAGCCCTTCAATCACTTCATAAGGCCCTTCACTTTCATCTTCAACCTCATTTGCCAATGCAACTAAACCAGACTCCTGGATTTCTTTGTCCATCAAGAGAAATGCAACATCAGCATCCTCATCACTACTGGTAGTACTATCACTGTCATCGTCAATCACTGTGGAATAGTCTTCATCACTAGACTCATCTTCATCTTCATAAATCTCCTCCAATCGTTTCCTTGTGTCCATATTATATAGCTTCTTGGCACATGTCTTTCCATAGAGTCTAATTGTACCACGTCGCCAATCTTGCAGAACAGCTCCCACTGCACGTAACCATGGTCTTCCCAGTATAATAGGATATGCTCCCAACCCTGCTGGCATCACATGAAAATCAACCACTGCCTTTGTATCATATGCTTCCACTTCTAAGCTCTTTACAACACCCAAACATTTTACTTTCTGATGGTTTGCCAATGTGATCCGAAAGCCTGACACCCCAGTCACTGTAAGACCCATCTTCTCAACACATGAGTGTGTTATGACACATATTTGGGCTCCACCGTCCACATAACCTTGTCCCATATTTTTTCTTTTGTGCCACACATCTACTATTGGACAAATGTCTGGTAGCTCGTCCATTGCAAACACCTTCACTGAACCTCTCTCTGGCTCTTTCTCCATTGGGTTAACCATCCTCTTCCACTGTCTCTTTAGCTTAGGCACCATCTCTATAAGCTGCCCAAAAGTAACATCTGCTTTCCTGCTTGTCAGGTCCTCCTTCAAGTCATAGCTTAATTGCCCATCCCCTAGTGGAAAATCTGAAACATGAAACTTGCGACGAGCCCTTCTTTTCCTCTTGGCCTTGACATCCTCGCCTTCATGGCTCTTTCCCTTCTTCTTGCTAGGAACTGGGGCACTTCTTCCTTCCTTGTCCTATGCGGTTCTCTTCCCAATAGGCATCACTAATGTATCCTCTAGCTTTGATGCCTTCTCCAAGGTGACTACACTTATCACTTTTGTCTTTCCCTTTTCCTCCTGGGTTAATCCACCGGCTCCCTCATTTCCCATAATTTCGATGCCATAATCATTGGACCTAGTTAGCACATGTCTTGGCAATGGATACATGTGTCCCCCCATCCTTGGTGGCTTATCACATTGCGGGCTGATGTGACCCAACTATCCACAATTATAACATGTGGGTGTCTACCTCCAGAACCTCCCATTGCTTTGTCCAGCACCATTCTTGGGTCTTTCTTCACCTCTTGGCTGATTTGCGAACCTCCCTCGACCTCGATTATTTCCCACTTGACCTAGCATGTTTAGGCTGAGATTCTTCATTAAATCTACCACTTGTCTCATGTCTTTTCTTAGCCCATCATCTTGCACTGATGTAGTGACCACTGCTAGCATAACCTGAGGAGTAACAGCAACCACTGGTTCATGATGAACCCCTGGCATGCGACCTTGTAAAGAGTCCATAGGCTGAAATTCAGACCTCATGGGCAAAGACTCCACCCCTAACTGGCTCATTTTCCTCAGCTTCCACTCTTTGTTCCTTGCCACTTCCAATGCATCTTCATATGTTCTAGGCTTCTTTAGCTCCATTCTCCAACGTATATTCTCCCAAAGACCAGCCAAGAACCTGTCATTCTTCATCATGTGAGGCGGGGGTACTTGTGGTGCTAAGGCCTTGCACATCCTCTCCCATGCCAATGAGAACTTATGTATGTACGCATCTATTGGCTCACCTTTCTTTTGCACTAAAGCCTGTACTTCTTGCCACACTTTGTCAGGATCTTTTTTCTTCACAAACTCCACTTCCAATCCATGCCTTAGATTGTCCCAACTCAATCTTACAGGTGGATCCGCTGCACGCAACTCCTCTTCAAATGCTTTAGACCAAACTTGTGCATCACTCTTCAAACAAATTTGGAGAAGACGTAACATTTGCACCGAGTCATGAATCTGGTTGCTAATACAGGCAACCTCCATCTTTTCCAAAAAGTCTTCCACATATTCATCACTTCTTCCATGAAACTCCGGATAAGAGAAAGCCATGGCTACCCAAGTTACGATGCTTTGAGAACCCCTTTGAACACACGTGCAAGAACCCAAAACTTTTGAATGACTCAATTCCTAGAAACTTCAATGGCGCTCAAGCTTTAGATAAGGACAAACACGTGCACATCAAATGAGTTTTCATAATTAATCATCATCAGAATTACAACAAGAAAAGGACATTCCAGGATCTCTCTTAATCTTCTTGGCCCGAACATAAAGACTATGCGCTGCTGGAAAATCTTCCTGGACACATGAACATTTATCTGGATTCTTTGAGTTGAATGAAAAGGAGTGAATTGAGGGCCATTTCGATGATCCATTAAAGTCAACCATGCAGCTCCCAAGAAATCACACGTGTCTTATCCTCTGATTTTGCCAAAATTTCAGCAGCATAACAACATAAATGCCTTAAAAGACCAAAAGACCAGCCATCATAACTTGGAAAAATTTTGACAGAGTTTCCCCAAAAGTAGAGTAGTGAGAACCCAAATATAGACTGTTTATGTATGCATAAACTGTCAACAATAGAACCCGAGCATCAAGTCAGAACCACTAGTACATAGCCTATGGTGAGGTCACGAAAAGGGTGCTCTAGCTACCTGTATCACCGAAAGGATCTCCACATTTGAGAATCCCCCAGCTCAATAAAACCTCACGCTATCGACCCTCCCACGAAGGCTTATGCAAATCTCGTATAGTCAAGTCTCAGAAATGACTATCTTCCAGACCAAGTCTCAGAAATGGCTGAGACTGCCAAATAAAACCAAATATGGCTCCACAAAGGCGTACAATGGTAGTTTCCACAAGTAACGTGCAGTACCAACAGACAATGCGCTCAAACAGGCGCTAAATGATGCATACCCACAACAACTATAAGTGACTCCACTGCTACTATATCACTGTACTCCAGCTACATGTACCTGTGTGAATCACCTCTACCTGTACCTATCCTTGTAACCTGTAACCTGTAATTTGTAACCTGTAATCCCGAATCTCGAAGCTCGAAGCAGAAGGTACTCGAAGAAGATCCTCAATGGGGGCACCAAAAGAATGTGAGCGGGATGGAAACACACACAACGCCTCTATAATGACCCGACACACACTCTTGAAATGATACACACACACACTATGCGGCACCACTCGGCTTACACAACCCACCTGGCCGAGACAGGGAACACACTGACGGAGTGAGAGGAGAGAGACTATCCACTTGCCCACTCCACACACAGAGACACACACACACACACCCAAAAAAACTCAGCTCAAAAGAGGATAATTTCTGATGTTTAGATACAATTGAGCTTGGGCCAACACCAATGAGGCAAATAGCTCACACAATATGGGTAAAAGATGTCAGATACAATCACAAATTGGAGCAGAAGCTTCGCTCATAGAAGAAACTTACACAGCCAAAACAGCAGAAAAATAGTGAGGATTTTGGCAAAATGGACAGCTCCATCGCATCCGGAACGGCCCAAAACCCCAGTTTACAATGTCAAAGTGCTTAAATCCGACCTCGGATGAACAGTTTACGGCCAAAACAGGCTCCAAAATGAGCAAAAACACAGTTGCGGCTGTTCCTCCTCTTCTCTCCACTCTTTTTCTGGTCTTCTCTCTAGTTTTTCAGCTCCCACTTAGCTTTATTAGTTGGGCACTTTTGGCCTTTTAAATGACCTCAAACGCACCCCAAACAGGCCAAAAAGTGACCTCGCAGTGCATAGTTGTCTCCTTTTTGCATCATCCGCACACCTGGCACTCAACTTTTTTCAATAATGCATTCCGCAACCACATGAAGTGGACACAAAATATGGTCCTCATGATGACCTTTCTGCATAATTATCACAAGAAAACATCCACGTTGTGTCCGTACTCATCCACGTGCAAATATTGACCCCATTCGACCTCTTGACGCCACCAGATGCCATTTGACGCACTTGCTTACCTCATGTTGTTGGTCCACGGATAGCTTCCTCGAGAAGTTTTACGTGCTACCAACTCCTCATTATTGTAGAAAAAACACACTGGTACTGGTGATAGTGAAAATCGATGCACTATGTACATGTTGTCCTACCTGTACACATGTGGGCCCCACGTAACCACCTGGCTCTGGAAAATGGGCAATCCTTTATTCGATGCATCAGGCATGGGTATGTACATATGTGCAATCCCTTGATCCAAAAAACTCCTGACACCGCGTTTATTACCGCGCATATTTCCGCTCCACGCTAATTCAAAAATAAAGGTGCTCATTTGGGCCACCTAATTTTGGGTGGCCCAAATGAGCACCTTTATTTTTTATTTGCATAAAACAATGAAATATCAATTGTTTTTTGGAAGAGTATAAAAAATACCAAAGAACTGAAATTGAATTTACTTTACCTTGACAATTTAAAATGTAGAAGATCAACTATTTAAAAAAGTTACAATAAAAAGTAATTAGTTGTATATACATTGTGCCACATTGGGACTTTATGAAAGTTTGGACAAAACAATTTTCTATCTAATCCTCCTCTATCTCGCCGTCGTCCAGAGGCACGTATGTTGAATCACTTTGACTCTACATAAACCCAAACCAAATTAAACAATTATCAATAGCTCAAAACAATTGATACAAAATTACTTGTTTAAACTTACCGCTTGTAGTGGTCCAACTGAGGTGTTGAATTGCTCGTGAGAGATGTGGTTGTTTTTAAACAACCATCACCAAGTATCAAATTCTGTATGTCGCTCCCAATACTTGACCATCTCTCTGGTTGGTCGAGAGAGAGTGATATTTTCCTAAGTTAGCAATAACAATACCAAATCATCAACTACAATCTCTATAATCACCGATCGACGTTATAATTCAATTAATCTTACCTATTTATCCTTCCAAGCTCCCTTGTCTCCTGAGCCATAGTGCATGGGAGTTTTTCTTGCGCGAGCCTCGCATTGTTGTCTGTATGATGAGCCCGTCCACAGCTTGATCACTCTTCTCTTGAATTGCCCACTCCCACTCCGCGTCTGCGATGTTGCCACGGAGGTAACTCCTGTCAGGATATCTTACCTGGTTGGCTGCTGTGCGCCGCACACTGGACTGCTTGTTTTCTAAAAATGTCTTTATGTAGCCCTCCAACCATTGTTATGAAAAACATTGGTCGGGCTCGTTTGTAAATCTAACTAACACAGCGTCCTCAATGTACCATGCATGATCGGTATTGTGAATGATCGGGCAGTTGGTCTCTGAACTTTATAAAATAGTTCCTATATGTTGAATGCATAAGAATTTGTAGATGGCATCAAAATGCCCTACCCTGTGCTGTGCCAAAATCCACCTCCTTGCCATATTTAACCCTGTAGTAGCACCCATGCGTGTCTAGCACGGGTACGTCAGTATCCTCATCCTCTGCATCAGGGGCGGCACGCTTTGAAAGTGGGGACTCCGTTCCCCCATCACTACCAAAACATGCGAAACCACGAGATCCACCGCCTCTTTGTCTCTCATGGCGCTCGCTGGCCTGAGACGAGCATCAATGCGTGCTGCCAGAGAAAGTCCGTCGATGATGTTCTTGCGAAGGAGGAGTGGAATGGAGTGGGGTAGGATCATGTGATGCCATGGGAGTGGGACCCTGCGATGCAAGGGGAGAAGGACCCTGCGATGGAATAGGAGTAGGACAATAGGAAGGGAGAGTAAAGGGAGGTGCCGTCGGTGCGAGGCTTTGTAGATAAGGAGTCCCTCCTAACTCCCCCATGGTGTAGTCTGTGGAGATATGCCGTAGGTCGCAAGCTGTTGCGGAGTGTAGCAGCCAAACAAATCCTCCATCGAACGGTGGTACTGCTCTTGTAAAGAGATAGCCCGATGTAAGTCAGGATCTACGACCGATGGAGGAACCTGAGAAGGGTAGATGTAGGATGGCCATGCCTGCAAATAACAAAAAAAAAAACTCTGACACTCATGATTTAGGGTTAACTACGTAGAAACATTCTTTATTTCTTTGCTTGTTCTCATCGACTCAAGACTGGGTCCACTGGAGGCGATGTCCACCCCAGGTGGGAGCCCACCTGGGATGTGAACCAACCAAAAGAAGAGCAAGCTGGCTACTCCACTCCAATTGGTCTCTTGTCTGACATCTTATACATTACAAAGAGCAATATAAGATTAAGCTTTCCACCCTACTCACTCATCTACAAATATGTACACAAGTATATTAACACACAAACATGTGGATTTGTATACATACTAGTAGACCTAAGTAGAGGCTAGTAGTGCCAAAGGTCAACTGCACCTCTTTAGATATCATCGCGATCTCAATCATGGTAAAACAAAAGGTCCATTGCAGTAATCCATGCATGAATGGTATCAATGACCGCAACGCCACGATTAAAAAAGGACTATACCCAAGAGGAAGCATCTAACCTTCGGGTGCTATGCTCCCGTACTTAGTGCTTACATACATGTATAAACAAATATATATGTACACACATATATATGTTATGTTGTAAATGTAGCCATCATTTTGTGCTCGTTGCACCTATATTCAACGTTTAAGTGATCACTTGATCGTAACATTCAAATTCTAATGTAATGCAATAAGTAATTCCATTTCTCTCACTGAGTCTCTCTCTGTCTCTCCCCTCTGGCTCTCCCCTTCTCGGTCGTGCAATCAAACTACAAAGCGGAAGCTCCATCCCAGAGGATATATATATATTAGCACACAAACACGTAGATACATATACATACTAGTATACCTAAGTAGAGGCTAGTAGTGACAAAGGTCAATTGCACCTGTTTAGATATCATCGCAGCCTCAACGTGGTAAAACCAAAGGTACATTGCGTTAATCTATGCATGAGTGGATCAATGACCACAACGCCACGATTAAAAAAGGACTATACCCAAGAGGAAGCATCTAACCTTTGGGTACTATGCTCCCGTACTTAATGCCTACATACATGTATAAACAGATATATATGTACACACATATATTTTATGGTTGTAAATGTAGCCATCATTTTGTGTTGGTTGCACCTAGATTCAATGTCTAAGGATCAATTGATTGTAACATTACAATTTTAATGTAATGCAATAAGTAGTTCCATTTCTCTCACTGAGTCGCTCTCTCTCTCTCTCTCTCTCTCTCTCTCTCTCTCTCTCTCCCCTTCTTGGTTGTGCAGTTGAACTATGAAGCGGAAGCTCCATCCTAGAGTCATGCATGTCCCTCCATGTAACGCAAGCACTTTGTCCAACAAAGCATCCTCGCCTTGAAGGTAATCTTGGTGCTGGCTTCTCAGGTATCGCTTCGGAGCCCAATTTTCATCTCCTTAACTTCTTTCTCTCTCTCTCCCTCTTTCCCCTATTTCTCTCTGTCTCTTTCCCTATCTCTCTCTATTCCTCTCTTTCCCTCTCTCTATTTACTCTCTCTCTCTCTCACTCTCTCTCTCTCTCACTCATCCTCTCTATCTCCCTCTCTCTCTCTCTCTCCCTCTCCCTCTTTTTTCTCTCTCTCTCTCTCTTTCCCTCTCTCTCTCTCTCTCTCCCTCTCCCTCTCCCTCTCCCTCTCCCTCTTTTTTCTCTCTCTCTCTCTCTTCTCCTCTCTCTCTCTCTCTCTCTCTCTCTTTCTATCTATTCCTATCTCTCTCTCCCTCCTCTCTCTCTCTATCTCTCCCTCTCCTCTCTCCCTCCTCTCTCTTCTCTCTCTCTTTCTAGCTCTCTCTATCTCTCTCTCACACACACTCTCTTTCCCTTCTCTCTCTCTCTCTCTCCCTCTCTCTCTCTCTCTCTCTCTCTCTATATATATATATATATATATATCTATTCCTATCCCTCTCTCTCTTTCTCTCTCTCTCTCTCTCTCTATCTCTCTCTCAATCTTTCCCTCTCTCTCTCTCTATCTATCTATCTATCTATTCTCTCTCTCTCTTTCTTCATTTATCTCTCTCTCTCTCTCTCTCTCTCTCTCTCTCTCTCTCTCTCTCTCTCTCTCTCTCTCTCTCTCTCTATTTTTATCTAACATTCTATCCAAACAATCATTTCCAAATGTGCCTAGCAAATCAATCATTCCCAAACGTGCCTAGCAAAGCCACCATTTTCGAAGAATCCTAGCAAAGCAACCATTTCAAACAAGCCATGCAAAGCAACCATTTCCTAATGAATGAGGTATGTTATGGATTCTCTATTTTCTCTTTTATTTTTGGATTTGTGTGTGTGTGTGTGTGTGTGTGTGTGTGTGTGTGTAGTAAGAAACAAAAGGAAAAGAGGGGGGATGTGCTTTTGTGTTTACCTCTTTCTTTGTAGCACGGTTGAGATTCGACTAGGTTGAGCTTCCAAAGAGGACGGTGGAATACCCCTTCGCCGAAACTTGGACGAAACCCTCTTCGATGAAACTTGGGAAGCTTGGAGAAGGAGAGAGGGGGAAGGGAGAGCGGGGGGGGGGGAACTTGGAGAAGAAGAAAGAGGGAAGGGAGAGGGGGGGGTGGGGAGGGGGAGGGGGGGAAGCTTGGGAGCGATGGCGAAGAGCAAAAACGCAGAGTATGCAGTAAAAACGCGACTTTTCTTTCTTGCATATTTTAGGTACCAGTATTTACCGCGGATATTACCGCGCCCATTACCGCCTATATTACCACGACTGGTCATTTCAAACGGATACATCCGAATCCGAGGTTGCGGGGGGGGGGGGACAAACCAACCTCTCTACCCTTAGCCATACATTATTTCATTTTTTAGCCTTTTGATTTTTTTGATGAAGATTTTTAATTTTGTATGGATACTTTATTTTGTAGTACTTTTAATGTTTATTAATTGTATTTTTTAAATTTTTTATTCTATTTTAGTTAAAATAATTTTAAACACTCATTGTCATTGTCATTTATTCCCTTTGACTAATGTAATTTTTCTAATGGAATTAAGTGATTTTCTAATTATTTATTTTTTAGGACACATGACTAAATATTTTTCCGTGTGGACGACATCGACTGGGATGATCGTGGTCCCCCTGGAGGCGGCGAGCGCGATCGTTGGCTCAAGGAAAAACTACCTTGTCCTTGTGCCAAGTGCAAAAGGGCAATCCTTCGCTTGAGGCGCATTGCTTTGAAGCACGTGGAGAATGAAGGGCTTTGGAATCCTCGAAAAAGCGCTTGGAGAGATGATAGTGAGACTCACCCGTCGCTTGAGAAGGTGCCCCATTGGTCTATGTTTGGTGGTGGTGCACCGGCGCGCAAGGCCGAACGACAGAGGCAAGAGAGATTGTGCGATTTGGGCACAACAACATGGTGATCCTCCCGTTGGCTCTACGTCGGCATCTCCTATGGCGTCTTCATCGCACTTTGAGGCAGAGGATGAGCACATGTTTGACATGTGTGATGAGTTACTAGCTCATGAGCGCAACGTGTGCGAGGAGGATTGTCAGCCCTGCACTAAACAGGCTGCTAAATCGGAGGATAGATTGATGACAAGTGCCGGAACACCTCTTTACGATGGTGCATGGTGCATGGTGCTTCCGAGCATCGATGGAAGTCCTCAACTTGCAAGAAAAAATTGGTTGGAGTAATGCAAGTGTCGATGCACTACTTCTGTAAGTATGGAATGTGGCTTTTATATACACTCTCCCTCTCTCTTTATGGTGTCTTCTTATAGGAATTATACTAATATGGATGTTTGTTGTAGTTTGATGGGCAAAATGTTGCCAGAAGATCATCACATGCCCCTAGATCGTGGAAGAGCTAGATCGTATGTCACTGCACTTAGAAAGGAGTATAAGCACATCCATGCATGCGTCAATGATTGCATGCTATAACGCAATGAGCATGCACATGCTACCTCATGTCCCGTGTGCGGGGAGACACAATACAAGACATGAGTAAGCGGGGCACACCTACCGGCAAGGTATTGAGACATTTTCCATTAATTCCTCGCATCCAACACATGTTTAAAAGCAGGTCTACTGTGGAGCTTCTCACGTGGCACGTAAACCATCACTCAAATGATGGAATGATGTGTGTCCCTTACAATTCACCTGCATGGAGGCACATCAAAACTCAATGGCTAGAGTTTGGGTTGGAGCCTTGACACTTGAGGCTTGGGTTAGCAAGTGATGGTGTCAACCCCTTCGGTACTAAGTCTACTTCACGGAGTACTTGGCCTATGGTGATCGTCAACTACAATATTCCACCGTGGGAGACAACCAAGAAGGGCAATATACTTCTTTCCTTGCTTGTGTGAGGGAAGTACAAAGTGTCAAATATTGACATTTACCTCGAGCCCCTCATCCAGGAGTTGGAGGAGTTATGGAGAGGCATTCCTATTGTCGATGTCTCACTTGCAAAGGGAGGGAGAGAGGCCATTGTGAGGGGAATGCTTATGTGGACTATGCACGACTATCCTGGACTTGGAGAGATTTTTGGTAACCCCCTTTCCTCTATCTCTCTTTCCCTCTCTCCCTTTAGTTTACTTTAGTTCACTCATCTCTCTAACCATATGATATGTATGCAGGGTTGTCCGCATCAGGACACAATGCATGTCCTACTTGCGGGCCATCGTTGGTGATGGAGAGGCCCGATTCTTTGCACAAGGAAATCTATCCAAACAACCATCATTTCTTACCCCAAGGGCATAACAAGCACAAGGCTCCAACAAATGGGAAGACTCCTCTAAAGCTCACGATGGCAGACTGGGCAACCATTTGGGAAGAACACCACAACAATAATCCGGCTCCATGTCCTCCACCAAAAGGTATGTCAAGATATTCCATATTTTTAAGGCTTACATATTGGAAGGAATTAAAAATAAAACACCTCTTGGATCCTATGCACATATTTAAGAACGTAGCCCAAACACTATGGGACCACATTATTGGCAAGTAGGACTCTTTGGGTGCGAGGGGGGATTTGAGGCTTTTAAAACGTCTCCCGGCAAACCCAAATGGAAAGATTGTGCTACCTAAAGCACCATGGATGCTAGCCAAAGAATAATTAGACAAGGTGAAGGGTACCATTGCCTCTATTCGCACACCAACAGGATACATGAGGTCGCTAAAGGGAGCTTTCACAAAAGCAAAGAAGGGTGGAAACGTTCAATTGTAATTGTTGAAGTCCCATGATTGGCACAAGATGCTTCAGGTAATCTTGATACTTCCTATTCTATCTATAGTTTTTGTGTATGAATATCACTCACTTTCCCTTTCCCTGATTTACATTGTAGTTCATTCTGCCAGTGAGTATGTGTATATCTCGGGACAAGAAAGTCAGGGATGCTATTTTCAAACTAGGAGAGCTAGTAAGGTACACCACAAGACTCCACTCAACTACACCTTTTTATGTACACAATAATTTCAACTAGCACTTAGTGTACCCTTGTGTGTTTTCTTGCAGATTTGTGAGCTCTAAGGAAATCGAAATAGATGCTATCCTTGCTGCTCAAACACTTGCAACAGAAACTATGTGTGACATAGAAGATGTATTTCCTCAATTGGTCCTTCTTAGTCAAATTCACTTCTTGGTTCACGTGGTGGAGGAGATCGCTATATGTGCAGTAGTGCACACACGATGTATGTTCTTCTTAGAGAGGTTTCTAAAGACTCTCAAAGATTTGTGCGGCTACGATTTCAACCAGAGGCATGTATGGCCAAAGGGTGGATCGTTCAAGAGGCATTTGTTTACATATCAGAGTATTTGGCACAAGCTGATCCATCAATGCCTTGCATGTGGTCAAATGAGAAAGATGCAATGATGAATTCACACTTGCCAAGTGAAAAGGGAAACTAAAAGCGCGCGGAGAAGACATCACCAACAAAGAATGGGAGTATGCACGAGGCTGCATACCAAAGGTAGAGTACTCATATACCTAAACCAGATTGTAATGCTATTTCTTGAAACTATCTTTAATATGTATTTGATAAATTAATATATGAACGTATTTTGTAGTGCCTTTCCTTTAACTCTATGTGGTCAAAGGGTCGTCACTTTCGTACGAGCCACATTGACAAGCGTAGAACCACCATGGATTGGGGCATCATGGGCAACTTTGACACAGACGGTGATGAAGCTAGGTACTGAAAAACTATTGAAAGGATACTAGAGGTTGATTTTAGAACCTTTCATACCTTCATCTTTGAGTGCAAGTGGTTTGCAAATGTGTCTAGATGACATGAGAATGGCCTCTACATGATGGACTCTAGTGTGCATCACACAGGGAGATATGACAATTTAGTTTTACAGCGCAATGGTGAGAAAGTGAGTGACATGTACCTTTTTTATTCTTATTTTCTTGTAGCGTTAGTTATACCAATGTTAGTCACTTTGAGCTTCTATTTTATAGTTCATCTATATCCCAGCAATCCACCAACCAAAACTTTGGTTCGTAATTCTCGTAACACCTTGGGGAAGAACCATTTTTCCACTAATGAAGTGGAGACTATCTTCGACCCTCTTCCACCTCCGACTTTGGATGAGGTGGAAACAGAGGAGAGGGAGGTCGATGAATCAAGTCCAACGGCAGCAAGTCTTAGCGAGGATGATTGTCATGATGATGAAGATGATGAGATGGAGGATGACGAACTCGAAGATGATGAAGGCAATGCATCCATAGACGACAATTCCGTTTTCTCTTTATTGATTTAGGAGCCATGGGCTTAGAATTGGGTGATGCTTCATGTAGAGATCTTTTGGAAGATGATTCGTAAACAGTTTGCAATTATGAAGTTTTTTGGTCGTGTAATCCATTCAGCTCTCTCTCCCCCTCTTCCTCTCTTTAGATTTGAGAATATGCTCAATTATGTTAATCAATATGCTCAATTATGTGGAATCTTGTATCCCCCGCCTCCTTCTCCCCCCCCCCCCCTCTCTCTCTCTCTCTCTCTCTCTCTCTCTCTCTCTCTCTTCTCTCTCTCTCTCTCTCTCTCTCTCTCTCTCTCTCTCTCTCTCTCTCTCTCTCTCTCTCTCTCTCTATCTCTCTTTAACTTTGAAAATTATATACAATATTCTTTAATTTTGAGAGAAGGGAAACACCAAAATTGGGGGGAGGCGGGGAAGGGGTTAAGCCAGAATTTGAAAGTTTAGGCGCTAAATTTGGTTGTCGAATATAACAACGATAATACGTGCGGTAATAACAACGGTAACAAACGCGGTCATAACAACAAAAACAGTCATGGTAATATTTTAAACAAAAAAAAAACCTCCACCCTCTTCTCTCTTGTTTCTCTACTTGAATTTGCACATTCTCTCTACAAAACGCGATAAAAAAGCACGGTAAACACTTGGAGATTTTCATAGTGATACTTACAACCGCAAAATATCTCGTAGATACACAAGCACGTGCGCTCCATTCCAGGAGGGATGCTTGGCGTTGTCGTGTAGCTCTTGCCGAGGCTAGCACAATGGTGTTGTTGAATCTCCAATGCAATGAGCAAGCAGGGAGTAGCATCACGATGAAGCTCACGCTCTCTCTCTTACTCTCTCACACACAGTTGACCGCAGCTTAAAACTTAGATTATGATAAAGTGTTCTTACAAAAGTGACCTAGGTACCTTATATACTAAGGCTACCTTAGGTTAACCAAAAATAGAGTTTGAGGGGTCAAAAGGCTTGGTATTTACAATCTGGAAGTGTCAGACTTTTGCAGCTAGACTACCTACTTATTACAAATGATGTTTATAACCATAATCCGCAGTATTTCATAACCCTCAAAGAATAAGGCTTTGTTGAGTTATGTCGTGTTGTTGACCCAACGGTCAACACTCCCACCCCTCTATATTATGTCGGCCTTGACATGACCTCGTTGTCGATTTCGGTGCGGTCTTTGTTGTCATTTTGCTGATGTAAAGAAAGTATAGGCTGTAGCCTTTGCACTAGCTCATCCTGTTCGTCCAATCAAGTGTACATAGTTTTCACATGATTCAGGATAATCATAATTGATGACAAACATCTGCCAATTTTGTGTCTTACTCATTTTCAAAAATAACTTCTACAATCTGTAGAAGTGATTGATTTGGCTTTCTGGCTAAACCTTCAACTTCTTGAGGCCAAGTTGCACTCCAATATGCAAAGTCTGTCTGTTAGGGCAAATCTGGGAGATAATTTTGCTGATTTAAGGTTCAAAACGCATGTCCAGCATTCGACCCATCTCATCAAGGACAATATATGTAACCTTGTGAAGGTCGGTTTTGTCTATCATTTGTGTCTTTACTTATTTGTTGGTGACTCCTGTGTTCGTGCATCAAGGTGACCCAAGTCACATTTGCCACTATTAGCTTTTGTGTGTTGTGTAAATCATTATACTGCCTCTACTTGATACATGACTTAATTAAAGCCCGACAAACCCCAGTTAATTCCCCATGTTAGTAACTTGCTCTGAAAAGGGCTTATCCGACGTCATTCGTGATAGATGAACATATATGAGCTATCATTGTTCATTTGTGCCCAAACTTCATATACATGATGTACAGGGTATGTAGATGGCTATCATGGCTTCAAATTTGAAAACCTTGCAGCTTTGGCTAGGGGTTAGACTTTTTTTTTTTGAAAAACCTCAGCTTGTACTCTCTATGCATAGCCTCTTGACAAAGTTACGCTTGATTTGGACTTGTATTTGGCACTTTTCTAGATGTCAATCCTAAGAATGACTGATGGGCATCACTGGCACCATCTATCATCCAATCACATGTAGAACCAATGATAATGAACAAAATTTGGCTTGATTTTGGTTGCTCTTGCCGACATCTATCACAATAGATGATTGAAATGTCATCTCTGCCCCTTTTGTTTTTGTCAGTATTGTTAGTCGCTTCTGTTTGTTAGGATTCATTACATCACATACAAGATAGAAGAATTCTAGTGTAAAGATCTACTTCCTATATACGGCCTTGTAGTCACATGAAGTGGCTGATAAGCAATTTTGCACTTGATGGGTGCTTTTGTTTAGTCGCATCACCAACTTTCTTTGTCTTTGAAGGCGATCCTCATGAAGTTTTGTCTTTTCCTTTTACCTTCTTCTCTTTGTACTATCTAGGGATCTCTTCAGTATTTTCTTCACCTGGATTATGGAATTTTAAATATTTTCATGTTTTTTCTTAAAATCACAAAAATAACAATATAAACATCAACTCGACTAAAAAAAAAAATTAAGTTAATAGAAATCTAAATGCTATGTACATTGTACACTGTACACATGTCCCTAGGGGCTCATATATGTCTTTTGTCCTTGTAATCCTCTTGCAACTCTGCTATGAGGGCAATTTCATCAAAAATTCAGTGCAATTCACAAAACATTTCCCTCTAATATTCATAATACTAGGTCTATTTAGAATGCCTCCCCCCCTCCTATTTGGAGTCCTCCTTGACGACATGGTATCGCCAAGGGTACGTGCTATGCTCGGGCAATCAAAAATTGTGCCTATGCAGCCTTGTAATGTAGCCCTATTATGCATACACAGTCAATGCATGGAAAAATCTATGATGTGAAGATGTGGGTATAAGCAATTTTCTTATGGGCATTTGCTGGCGACGCTTCCTATTCTAAGCAATGTACTGGTCTTTGAAGCTCTTATGTCGTTTGCTTGATTGAAGATTGTAGAGATTTTTTGAAGGCTTACTTATCTATTTGATGCTTCTTTGGGATCCATTTTAGCCTTGTGGTTGGTTGTCCTATTTGGAATTGTTCCTAGAGTGGGTTTTCTTCTAATTGTACTATAATTGTAGGAGGAATTGAAAGAGTTCATGCGGCGATGCAGTGAAAATATGTTTATTGGTTCCCTTTGGGACCCACTTCTTTGTGATTACTAGATGCTTCGTTGATGCTACTCATTTCGAAACCCATACTTGTCCCTCGTTTGTTTGTGTTTGAAGAGTCTTCTTTGATCCACCTTGTCGTTGTGTGAGTCCACCTTTTCGATTGTTGTTTTCAGTGGTTTTTGATTTTAGATTTTGGGTTTTTGTTTTGGCTGGATGTACGGAGGTTTTCATTTTGTTTTTTGATTGAGTTTGGTGTTGGGTTTTATTTTTTTTTTGAATTGCTAAATGAACTATATTTTGAGTCGGTTTTATTATTTTTTTTAAATCAATCTTTGGTTTTTAAAAAAAAAAAAATTTTTGGAAATTTTTTTTTTTGTTTGTGGGTTTTTTTTAGGTTTTGATTTGTTTTATTTTTTGTTTTTGGATTTGGTTTTTTTTTTTTTTTGTTTGATTTTTTAATCAAAGATTTTTGTGATTTTTCATCAAAGATTTTTATCTTTTGATCCATACCTATTTTTGGCCAATCTGGCTCTTTGGTATCCAGATTTGTCAAACTTTTTGGTTCTGACTTGTTGTTCTTTGCTTCTGGCCTTCTTTGGTTGTTACAAAAGTCGCTATTGATAGTGATGACCTGAGTTTCTGGTAGGGAATGTCATACAAATCATCAATGTCACTCCTATCCTCAACAAAATTACATTCTAGAACATTCCCTTTGTGATTTGGCTCGTAATGGAAAGTTACTGTTTGTTTTCTCTTGGATTGCTATTTTTGAGATGACTTTGGTATCCACTTGATTAGAGAATTGGTAGCTCGTTGACATCGCTGTGTTCTTCTTGACTAAGTCTTTTCTTCAAGTATGGGAGCCACGTTTGAGGGTACTTGTTGCAGTTGCGTTTCGACCAAGGATTTTGGAATCCACTTCTGATGCACTTCATTCCTGTAGTAGTGACATTGGTTCCTGGGTTTTTGATCTGGACAATCATAAAACCGTGCATTCGTTAAATTCATTCATGTCACCTACTGGGTCATCAGGATTTTGGTTGTTTGCATCTTCTTGAAGCTCCAAGTTTTCTACGAAGTCGTAGAACTCGTCTTCTTCTCTGTCTTCATTTTCCTAGATCACACTTACTGCAAAGTAAGGAATGACATCATAGCCATTTTCATCACAAAACTTCGTTGTTGGATCGTCTTGAATAGCGTACACATCAAGAGTAGCCAAGATGTGTTCCCATTCAAGTGGCTCTAATGCTTCCTCAAGAAAGGGTCCTAGGATGTAATCCGTATCTTCAATTGCCCTCTCTAGGATGCCTTCTTCTCGCTTTAAGCTTCCACATTGCAAAGCTCCACACATCCATAGTTCTTTAGGCTTACCCAACCATGTTGGAAGTTTTGATCCTTCTACAATAGTGGAATCAAACTCCTCCATAGGTGTTCTCGTCACATCCTGTAACTATGGTCCTGAAGATTTATTTTTGTCATAGTTTTCATATGTCTCAGCTAGATATGGGCATATCCCCAATCTTGGACCATTTTCAATTGTCTCATGTAATGGTCTTCCTAGAATGATATCATAGTTGTTCTTCTTGCCAAAGTCAACAATAGCAAAGGTTTGCTCATATTCAATGCCACAAGAAGTAACAACTGCTTTTTCTAACAGTCCTCGTTGTCTGTCTACAAGATGCAATTTCATCGTAGTAGCCCTCGTTGTTGGTTTTCCCATTTTTTCCAAACCTCTTTTGTTGCGATGGCAACACCAGCTCTTTTGCCAAGGTTTGCCATGGTTTTTACAACTTGGAATTTCATGAGAAGAGTGGGTGTTCCCATCTTCTCCCTCATAATACTCTCCAACCTTGTTTAACGGCACTAGTCTAGTATTTAGTTGAGGTATTTCAAGATCTTTGATCCCTTCCTCGATTTGAGTCATTGGTTTTGTTACACCAAATTTCTCTAGGCATTTTTCCACATTAGCTTACATGTTTGTTCATATTCTGAGCAACTCGGCTGACGTTATTGTACAGGTGACTGGTGTTGACAAAATGTCTATCAATCCTTTTGAATCTATGACCTTGTTGGGAGACAGTCTCTGTGATGGAACTGCAACAACCTCTAACTTGGCCTCGTACTCTCCTGTATAGGATGGTAGTGTTCTTAACAAATGGGGTTGGATGTCCATAGACTGTACAGATCCTTTGTCTCCCCAATACGATTCCACTTCTAGATTCATTTGAGATCCAGCCTCAAATTCCTCTATTAGTGGAAGAGACACTCCTCTTCCATCGTCCGTTTGGTTTACTTGTCTACTTATCCTTCATTGACCTCGCTGACTTGTTTCCTCAATTCATCGAGACCAGCTATTTCTTTACAACTGTCAGGTATATCTATGTGAAATCCCTCCTTATAGTTATACATGGTATATCAACACTATCCTCGGCTCTAGTGCTGGGTCCTTGAGCTTTTTTCCATGCTCATGACTTCAATCTAGCTCTTTTCATTCCTGGTTTGGTGGGACAAGGATCACATCCTCACTTTTTTCAACTTGTGGTTCTAGTAAAGCTTGGGCTTTTTGAATCATTTTCTTGCACATTTCAAACCTATCCTTATTGGATGCTTCCATCATCGGCATGTGTCTCATTTCTATAGGCATTCTAGAACCTAGCAGTAGAGTTTGTTGTCCTAAGGCCGCAGTTGTTGCCTTGAAACTCCTATTGGACCTGGCACATTCCACGTAACATATCTGGGTGGAGTAGCTGCTACTAGAACAGGTTGTGCATACCTCTCCCTAGAATATCCCATGCCATAGTAATACTCTTCTCTCATATGGTTTGTCCATTTTCTCTCAATTTAGCACCACGTAAGCTCCTTTGAGTTAGAATTTTACAAGAGGAGCTAACCTCTTGACCATTTCATTGATAAACTTTTCTTGATCGACAGGTGTCGTTGGTTTTGCAATGGACTCACTCATCTGTGAATCACTATGCTGAGAGGATGTGTCATCCTCTTGACTCTTACAATTGTTTTCTTTCTATTTCTCACAATTATCCACCAGATAAAGAGCTTCTTTGATCAATTTTTTTAACATCAAACTCCTTATCATATGCAAATCCTTTTTAAAACCGCATGTCTCATTCCCTGGATAAAGATCAGCATTAACTGTGCTTGCGTAGGAAGCTCCACTCTTGGACAGAACTTGACATATCTCTTGATCTGTAATGCCGCTTTGTGTACTGATTCATCCTATTTATATTTGAATCTGTGGATTTGTGAGACAGTATTGTGAGCTATGCCTTTCTGCGAGGGTTCTTCTATGAATTCCTAAAACAGCTCGTCTAGAGTCTCAAAATCACATCTTTCCACTGAGTCAAACCATGTAGACACGTTATCTACCAAAGTCAATCCAAATCCCACAAACTGTGTTGTAAAATCCAAAATATCCTCTAATTTGATTACTCTTTTGAAAGCCGCTACGTGATCTCTCGGATCTTTATCTCCGGTGTATTTCTTGTTTACACATTTTTGGATCTGGGATGGTCTAACTCATCGATTGTCTACAAGTCTAACCACAGACTCTCCCAATCCTTCTCTTGCTTTAGGTCTTCTACTATGCCTAGTTTCTTCTTCAAAGGGATTAGTCGTTCTGTTGGAGATTGGTCCTTTAAGAAGATTCACTTGAGGAGGCATGTTAGCCATCTCTGCGATCACTTCATCTCTCGTTATGGCTCTAGAAGGGAATCCAGGTGTCTCCCTTTTTGGAATCCTTGTAGGAATTCTCATGTTTGGTGGAGGTTGTTGTGGTCCTTCATTGACCAAATATCGAGCTATTTCTAAATGCACTCCATGGATTTGTGCTTTCTACAGCTCTGTATTCTTGTCCATACTTGTCAACAACTATAAACTTCGACTGATAGTCTACTCCGTATGTATAGTCATATAAGAGCTCGTAATCTGTCAGCTCTTCTAGGTATGGCTCTGAGCACCTATATTGGTTGACCTTACTGTCGTCAACGTATCTATACAATACTTTACTCCTATGGTTTGTTATCCACAATCTTTCAACAAGATTGGTTTTGATCAACTGCAAATTTGGAAGATCCATTATGGGTGGATACTCCTCTATTGCTGGGATCCTAAAGCTTGTATAAGCTGAGTTTGACTCTAAAGAGAACATGATCTCTGGGATTAACAACTCTTGCTTGATGTAACTATGTCCAAAACCGCGACCATTTTCTCAAAATTATCACTTTTGGACAATCCTAACTTGCGGATGCATTTTGAGGCCTTAAATCACATTCCGTGTCCTTTTGATGTGTCATCACATCTAGGCTGGGGATATTTGTTTTTTTGGCTACATTAGAGCTTGAGTGGTCTCTATGAGCCGTTTGCACATTTCTAATCTCTTTGTTTCAAATTCAGGATGTGGGTATGTCAATAATCTTTGATCCAAAGCATGGTTGGTCTTCAATCTTGCCTCTTAGGCTTGCAACAAAGCCTCTAAGGGTTCTAGAAATTTTTCCACTAAGATTGAACCTCTTAATGAAATTTTGAAAGATTCCGCACTTTCTACCTTTTCCTTGTTTTCCTTTTTGTGTTTAACATGTTCCCTCGTCTATTGCAGCTCTATCTCCAAGGAAATCTTCTCCTTTAGCCTTTTAGCTTTCATTTTGTGTCTCTTCGCTTTCCATGATTTTTTTGAGTCCTAATCGTTAAATTTTCAAACTCACTTTGACCTGGCAGAACTTTGCCTTGTCCTCGATCATCATGTTTCTTGTGGCTTATTGAGCTTGAGCTCTAGTTACCACACTGATAGGAGTTGTTGGCTCAATTTTAGATGAATCACTTGAACAAGGCAAAACTCTAATGACATTCATCGTCACTTTTCCTTTGTTTTAAGGATTCTTGGGGCAATTTGGAAGTACATGATCTATCCCACAACCCTCACAAAACCCAAAAATCTTTGTTTGCTCACCCCTTCTGTGGAAAATATTGTGCCCAATGATTACCTCCACATTCATAGAAAGGACCTTTCAGTTGAGTGGCTTGTTGTGCCGCCATTGGATGTCATGTACTAGGAGGATATCCTCCAGGTTTGTAGTTCTAATTTGCTATGAAGACGAGCATATTCTCATCCATTGTATAATGATTTTTTGTTGGTTGAGCAATGTATAGATTTACACATTATGTTGGATATATGCTAGCTACACAAAAAAATTGTAAAGGGACAACACTATGGAAAATCAAGATGTTCTTCTTGATTTAATTGAGCCTCCTACTTAACCGTGTTTTGGTCAAATGGACAACTGGATCCATAAACAATGCCACAATGGAAAAAATTAGTATTCTTATGAAGATATCACCACTTTTGTTTTTGAGGATGAAACTGATTCTCCAAGGGGGAATAATGTTAGGCCTAGGGTAAGACCGAACATGCCAAGGACCAAGACAAACAAATGGGTCCTATAAATAGCATGTCAAAGGGCCTATATAGAGCATATTTGGGTGGTTATTTGCATGTACTAGTCCCCTCTATTTCAGATACTTCTGGTTTGAGTCGCCATCTTCATCCAGTGAATTTTCCTTCTCCATGTAGAGACTCTCACAAAGTGTATATAGGGTAATGAAGGGGCACCTCATGTCACAGGCTATGCAAGAAACCATGGATAATAAAGCAGCATAACTTGAAGAGATTTTGCAACCTATAGAACAACACTGTTTGGTGCCACATCACAACATTGAAAATTATGTTTTTCAAGTAAATGAAAGGTCATTGTTAAAGTTGAGGGACAAGGAGGTGGTGGTCAAAGCAACCAGAATTGCCTTTGATGCAAAAATAATTCAGCACGTCATTGAGATGTTCAATGTTGATACATGGGTAGTCAACATAATGGTAGATTGGTTGTGGCAGCCTTGTCTCATGTGCTAAGCTTGCCATTTTCTTCAAAACCTCAGCCGTGTTTAGCTAATGAGGTGAGCACATGCCTAAAAGAGAATGACCCAGAAAAGAAGAAACAAAAAGGGGAAGGACAAGGTATTCCGATCTCACCATTGGAATATTGACCAACATATAGATTTGCACCTGAAGTAATCAGTTTGAAGAATAACCCTAATTACGTCTCAGAGAATATTTTTAGTATGTTGCTAGCCAAAATCTAGAACCCTTAGGGGGTCATTAATCTAAGCTCAATCCTAAATAATAGTGTCATGCTTCACAAAAATAAGGTAAAAACCAAAATTTGTTTCAATCTTGTTATGCATGGCAATTCTTGTACTGGGCCACTTGCATTCCCCCACATGTCAATGCAACTATGGCTTGGGGGAAAGCTAGAGACCAAGCGATTGTTACTAATGAGAGTACTAAGTGGGATACTTAGGAAGGAAAAACAAGAGAGCTGGATCTAGTGGCAATTGGAGAAAAAGGACTACAAAATAATCAAAAGTAGGAAGATCAGAACCAAACACCAAGAAATAGAAGAATACATTGAATCTCTTAGAACATATGAAGGTTTTTTTAAAAAAAAGGATTAGCAACTAGTACTCTAAATACATTCCAACCAAACGCTGGTTGGATCTAAGGGTCTTTTCTAGACAAAGAAATCAAACTTTGAGGTTTACCATCAAACACCCAATGTAAACAAGAATAGATTAGGGCCAGGTCTACAAAAATTCAATAAAACACACAAAACATTTCCCTCTAATATTCATATATTAGGTACGCATTTAGAATGCCTCCCCCCCTCCTATTTGGAGTCCTCCTAGATGACAGGGTATCGCCAAGGGTATGTGCTGTGCGCTCGTGCAATAAAACAAAGTGTCTATGCAGTCCTTGTAATGTGTCCCTATTATGCATATACAGTCAATGCATGGAAAAGATTTATGATGTGCAAGATGTGGGTATAAGAAATTTTCTTATTGCATTTTTTGGTAGGGTTTCCTACTCTAAGCAATGTGATGATCTTTGAAGCTCCCATGTTGTTTGCTTGATTGAAGGTTAGAGAGAGATTTGGACTCTCTCTTTGGTTGCCTTTGGTTTTTCTTCTTGAGCTTTTCCTGTGCATTCACTTCATTTCTTGATCTGTACACCATATGCAACATGCAATGGTGAATTGAAATACTTGCTTTTTTTAACTATACTGTAACTGTAGGAGGAATTGAAAGAATTCAAGCGGCGGCGTGGTGACAACAGTTTTATTGGTTTCCTTTGGAACCCACTTTGTCATTACTAGGTGTCTCGTTGATGTTGTTTAATTGGGAGTCCATACTTGTCCCTGCTTTGTTTGTGTTTGAAGAAACTTCTTTGGGATCCACCTTGTCTTTGTGTAAGTTAGCAGCGGTCTTTGCTTCAACCCTTGTATGCTTGGTTGAGGACGAGATTCAAACTTTGGGAGTTGATGCTCTAACAGTTTTGGAATCCAAATAAACTCCTAACCTCTTGAATCAACTTCTTTGGAACCCAAATCTGAGTTGTGAATGCTTGCTAATTTGTAAAATTTTTAGCTATTCTTGCAAGCTTCGACTGTTTTTCTTTTGGCATTGGATCTTGTGATTTTTTATCAGAGATCTTCATTTTCCTGATTCATACCTATTTTTGGTTGAGCGCTCTTTGATATCCAGATTTGTCTAATTGTTTGGTTTTGACTTGTTGTTCTTTTCTTTTGGCCTTCCTTGTTTATTACGGGAGTCGTTAGTGAGGGTGATGATCCGAGTTCCTGGCAGGGGATGTCAAAATAATCATAAATATTGCTACTATCCTTAGCAAGGTTGATATCTGGCAGTTTCTCCTGGTATTTTGGCTCGTTATGGAAAGTTACTATCTGTTTGCTCTTGGACTGTTGTGTCTGGAATGACTTTTCTAGCCAATTGATTAGTGAGCTGTAAGCTTTTTGACATGGTTGTCTTTGTTTTGGTTGAGGCTTTTCTTCCTGTATAGTAGCCACATATGAAGATGCTTGTTGCAGTTGCATCACCATGAGAGATTTTGGAATCCACTTTGATACACTTTATTCTTGTAGCGGTAACATTGGCTCCTAGATCTTTGATCTAAACAATCATAAAAAACCGTGCATTTGTTAAAGTGTCTTTTGTGTCACCTGCTAGGTCATCTGTATTTTTGTTGTTGGCATCTTCTTGAATCTCCAAGTTCTCTACAGAGTCATAGAACTTGTCTTCTTCTTCATCGTCATTTCCTTGGACTACACTCACTGCAAAGTAAGGAACAACATCATAGCCATGTTGATCACAAAACTTTGTTGCTGGACCGTCTTAAATATCATACACATCCTGAGTAGCCAAGATGTGTTCCCATTCAAGTGGCTCTAAAGTTTCCTCAAGAAACGGTTATGGGATATAATCCTTATCTTCAATTTCTCTTTCTAGGATGCATTCCTCTCGCTTCAAGCTTCCACATTGCAAAGCTCCACACATCCACAATCCTTTAGACTTACCCAACCATGATGGAAGTTTTAATTCTGCTACAGTAGCAGAATCAGACTATTCTAGAGGGGTTCGGTTTATGTCCTTGTAACTATGGTCCTTAAGATTTATCCTTGTTGTGGTTTCCATGTGTCTAAGATATATATGGTTGCATCCCCAATCTTAAACAATTTTCAATTGTCTCATGAATGGTCTTCGTAGAATGATATCATGATTGTTCTTCTTGCCAAAGTCAACAACAACAAACGTATGCTCATATTCAATGCCACACGAAGTAACAATTGATTTTTCTAGAAGTCCTAGGGGCTTTTTGTGTGTCCGTCTGCAAGCTGCAGTTTCATCCTAATAACCTTCACTGCTGGTTTTCCCCATTTTTTCAAGACCTCTTTTGTTGCGATGGCAGCCCTAGCTCCCTTATCAAGGTTCACCATGGTTTTTACACCTTGGAATTCCACAAGAAGAATGGTATTCCCATATTCTCCCTCATAGTACTCTCCGAACTTGTTTAACGACACTGGCCTAGTGTTTAGTCAAGGCATTTATAGCTTTTTGATCCCTTCCTCAATTTGAGTCATTGGTTTTTTTACACCAAATTTCTCAAGGCATTTTCCCACAGTAGCCCACATGTTTGGCTGTATTCTGAACAACTTGGCTGACGTTATCGTACAGGTGATCAATGTCAACAAAATGTCTATCAGCCCTTGTGAATTGATGACCTTGTTGGAAGACAGTCTCTATGATGGGATTGCAACAACATCTGACTTGGCCTTGTACTCTCCCGTATAGGATGGTAGTATTCTTAGCAAATGGGGTTGACTGTCCATAGACTGTAAAAATCCTTTGTCTCCCCAATACGATTCCACTTCTAGATTCATTTGAAATCCACTCTCAATTTCCTCTATTGGTGGAAGAAACACTCCTCTCCCATCATCGATGTGGTTTACTCGTCTGCTTAGCTCACTCACTTCATTGGCCTCTCTGACTTGTTTTCACAATTTGTCAAGGCCATCTATTTCTTTGCAACTCTCAAGTATATCTATGTGAAATTCCTTGGAAGAGTTAATCGTTGTATTCAACACTATCCTTGGCTCTAGGTCCTTGAGCTTTGGCCCATGCTCATGATTGGAATCTGACTCTTTTTTTTCTTGGCTTGGTGGACTTACTGGTGTAGGTGGGACAGGGATCACATCCTTAAGTTTTCCAATTGGTGGTTCTAATAAAGCTTGGGCTGTTTGAATCATTTTCTTACACATTTCAAGCCTATGATTTTCTAGTTTTGCATAGGAATATGTCATCCACCTTTGTTCTTGGGTTTGGCTATTTTTGAGCCACCACTTCATAGGCTTTCAAAAGAGCATCTAGTGGCTCATTAACCTTCTTGACCAATAATGATCCTCTTGAACTAACACTTCTTGGTTTCTCCTCTGTGGATGGTTCTTCTGAAGGTTGAGACATCTGCTTAAGAGAAGGTGCAACTATCTCCTCATATTATCTTATCTTCTCTTTAACTTGGGTAAGCTAGTCAGCTAGGCATTTCTACTCTGGTTCCCTACATGATTTCATCCTAGCCTCTCTAGCTCTCTAGCTATTTTGTTTGCCCTTGGTTTTCTGACTAGGTGCATTGGTCTTTGGTTCACCCATCTCGGGACTGACGTCAATTTCTATTTTCTCTATCTGTTGGTTCCATCAGCTTCTTTTTTAGCTTGTGCTCTTGTTTGTGTTGCATTTATACGCTTCTATCGAAAAAATTATACGTATAAGCCATTATACGCCGAAATCCCATATAATCACGGTATAGCTGTTTTATTTTCTTTTTGATCAAAAAATATCTTATATAAGAAACTGTCGCCAACTTCGATCGAAAGCAGTCCTAGAGCTTCAGCCAACTTTGATCAAAAGCAGTGCCAAAGATTGAGGAGGATTTTGGGACAACTAGAGCTTAAGGTAATATTTCCAACTTGTCCTGCTCTTTTCTAGCTTGTTTTTGTGTGTTGTGCCAAACTCGTGTGGTGCAGTTGTTTTACTCTCACCACAAACGTTGGCTTGGAGGTTATAGGCCACTTCATGATGTGTAGCCATCCGGCTCACTCCAGAAGTGTGTAGAAATTAGTCACTTTTCTTGTGATGTGTAGCCACTTGGCTCACTGCAGAGAAGGGTTTTAGGACAGACTTAGATTCTCACTTATGTGGTGCATTGTCTATCTCTCACCACAGGGCTGAGTTTAGGGTTTAGTGGTTGACTCCTGGTGTGCAATAGGCATGATGCTACACCTCTCACTTCAAAGTGGCCTATAGGTTGCTCAATTTTAGATCAACTCAAATTATCGTTTGTTTCACGTACACACAAGAGTTCTGTTCATCAAACAGAGATTGGAGAGATGCATAGTTTATGCCCTTTTCATCTTTCTGTGATGCACTGGCTACTCTTGTGTTTCAAACTCCAAAGACACGTCATTGTTCATCACCAGATGACTTGGTGTTGTCTTGGATGTAAATACATACGCATTTGGTCTGCATTTGAGATTGTTAAGTTGTCTGCTCATGTTTGTGTTGTGAGTTCCACACACTTCATCAAGGATTGGATTAAGTCACATCATTGTTCTTACTACATAGAAGTATGAGGGATACGTTTGTTTACCTAAGAGTGGAGAGATGCATACCTATGCCCTCTTCATCTCAGCATGACACGCCTTGTACTTTTTAATCCGTAGATATGTCACTCATCAATAGATGACTTGGTGTTGTCTTGGATGTAAATATGTATGATGTTTGACCACAATCCAAGATTTCTAAATTGTTTGCTGATAGTTGTGTTGTGCGTTCCACACACTTCATTAGGGATTAGATTGATTAAACTATCAATCAACATAACAACAACGTCCAGGACTTGTGTTGAGTGTACATCACACCAGCTAGGTTGTTCACATTCATGCTCCGATCATTTACGTGTATTATGTATCACACATAATAGGGTCCAGTTCTTGTGATGAGTGTACCTCACACTCCTAGCCTGTTCACCTCTCTCCATGTCTCTCTTTGTGTATTCTCCTCTCCATTGTACAATGTACTATGCAATCATAATATATCATCGTTTGCTATGAATTAAGTCAAATTATGTATGGAATATGGATTAACACACTACAAGAGGCTATTCATATTAGCGACGCTCAAAAAAAAATCCCGGCGTCGCTATGAGCGTCGCAAATTTCTTTGTAAATTTGCGACGCTCATAGCGACGCCGACTGGGCTAAAAAAATAACAGAGAGCGCCCAAAAACTCAGATCTCAGATCTGAGTTTTTCGGCGCCCTCAAGCAAGGAGCAGGTAACGCTCTCCCTCTCTCTCTCTCTCTCTCTCTCTCTCTCTCTCTCTCTCTCTCTCTCTTTCTTCTCCACACACACACACACACACACACGAGGAGAGGAAGGAGAGCCAGGTATGCTCCTTCCCTCTCCTCACTCTCATGTTCCCTTCCCCTCTTTCTCTCTCCCTCTCTCTCTCTCTCTCTCACACACACACACATACACACACACACACACACAGAGTGTTTTTGAGAGAGAGAGAGAGAGAGAGAGAGAGAGAGAGAGAGTACAAACATAAACAAAAACGCACACACACATACATAAACAAAGAATGCACACACACATTGAAAGAGGAAAAGAGAGAGAGAGCATGCATAAACAAAAAACGCACGCATTGAGAGAGGAAAAGAGAGAGAGAACATGCATAAACAAAAAACGCACACATTGAGAGAGGAAAAGAGAGAGAAAACATGCATACGATCCAAAAAAACGCACACACATTGAGAGAGAAAGAGAGAGAAACTAATTTAACATCGTAGAAAACTAATTAAAATTAAAAGACCTAAAGATCTAGCCGACGAGGAGTTGAACTCAAGACCTATTATTCAAGAGGGAAATGGCATAACCAATCTATCATACTTGGCATGGGTGATAGAAAGGTTATACCATTTATCTCTTTTTATTGGCACACACATCCACATACGCGCACACACACAAGAAGAAGAGAGTTATAACGTCGTAGGAAACTATCCTAAAAGACGTTAAAGATTAGGTTAGATGTAGACTTACGTTAAATTAGATTTAGGTTTATTTAAGTTAAATTAGATTAGATTTAGGTTTATTTTTAATTAGATTTACGTTTATTTACGCTAGATTTAGATTTACGTTATATTAGATTAGATTTAGGTCTCCATAGACTGCGATGCCTGCATGAAGCGGGTGAAGAAAGCCCTCAATGGAATATAGGGTATTGCTGCCTTCACTCATGGTGGGCTCCGTCGATCCAAAAGTACTGGTGAAATGTCTTCAGAAGATATGGAAGAAGGTGGATCTTCAGGGCGGCAAGAGTCACTACATCCCCGACACAATGACCATCTAGACAACCTCTAGTCATTCAACAACAACTTCAAAGTTGGTAACAAGAGCAAGAACGGTCTAAAGGGCCAATTGCTGTCGTCAGATGTGGATGGAGATGAGGCAGCGTCACCGCCGGAAGTTAACTCTCACATCTTTAGTGATGAGAATGCCAACTCTTGCCGAGTTATGTGAAAAATTATGTGTTAAATCAGTTTTAAGGTTCTTATAATCCCTGTTAGTTTAGTTCTTTGTTTTTAATATAACATAATTTACGTTAGATTTAGATTTATGTTATATTAGATTAGACTTAGGTTTATTTAGGTTTACCCACCCACACACACACACACACACACACACACACACACACACACACACACACACACAAGAAGAAGAGAGTTTTAACGTCGTAGGAAACTATCCCAAAAGACGTTAAAGATTAGGTTAGATGTAGACTTACGTTAAATTAGATTTAGGTTTATTTTTAGTTAGATTTACTTTTATTTAGATTTACGCTTATTTACGTTAGATCGAGTCCATGCAAGAATTACTTACGGTTTAGGGTTTAGAGTTAGACGAACAGTGAAAAGATCTACTGTGAAAAGATGTTAAGATGCTGTGAAGTGCTATAGCTAGAGAAGAGGCAAAGGGGTTTTGTCCACTACATGCAGTATCATGTAGACGTGGGTCTGTAGATTTCTTGTACCCACAAATATAGGTATTGACCAATAAAGACGAGATTATAACCCGGTGGTTCTGATCTCCGTGCACCTCTAGACCGAGGTGTGCGGGGATTGGACATGACTAGAGAATGTGAGGTAAAGAGAGAGAGAGAGAGATAAGACGAAGAATGCCAATAGAATATTAAATTTGTTGTCCAGGTTATAAGATTTTTATCCTCATTATGAGTAGTGACGAGGATGTGGGACCGTCCAACCAAAACACCTATCTCTCAATGAGGGTCTTATGTCCTTGTAATCAATGCAAGCATGCTGTGCGACGGACAAGACGTGTTTCTTTTCAGCACGTTCGCGAATTTGGCAAGTTCGATCCATCTATTATAGATCGAGTTGTTGCCAATTATAACTCGTCGGACTCTGACGCTGGCCAACAAGCAGCAATCTTGCAACCCAATAGACGTGTTCGCAGGCGCTTTGGTCAAGCAGCATATGTGAGGCCACAAGATGTAGCCTCTGACAGCTCGGGGGATGATCATGCAGAGCACATTCCCAACGAGGCAATGTTTGAGCCCGAGATTGATGAAATGATCGAGACGATCATGGATTCAGAAAGGCTTATCTATGATGATATGAAAGTGAAGCCGATACGCCATTGTATAATGGAGCACGTATGTCTAGATTGAAAGCACTCCTGGTTCTTCTCAACATGCAGGCAAAGTTTGGATGGAGTGACACTAGCGTCACAACGCTTTTCAGGTGATCTATTACAATTAGTTTACTTTAATAAAACTCTAAATGTATAATGATCTGATAGATTTTTACATGACTGTATCGTATTTTTATGTTGTGTAGATTGCTTAAAGAGCACATACTACCAGCTGACAATGTGATGCCAGATTCCTGAGATGAAGCAAGAAAGATTTTGTGAAACTTGGGGATGGATTACAATTCTATCCACGCTTGTCCTAATGACTGCATTCTTTTCAGAGGGGAATACATAGACATGGAGAAGTGTCCGAAATGTGGTTCCGAAAGATATCGAGTAGATCTCCACGGGACAAAAATTCCACAAAAGGTTTTGCGACATTTTCCTCTGCTTCCTCGCATCAAGCATTTCTTCGAATGTAAGTCCATGGCCGCCCTAGCATCATGGCATGAGGAGAATAAATCTTCGGATGGTGTGCTACGAATTCCTGCAGATTGCACAGCCTGGAAACATATAGATGGAACATGGTCGGATTTTACCAGGGAAGCTCGAAATTTGCGCTTAGGCCTGGCTATGGATGGCGTAAATCCATTTGGTCAAAGATCAACATCTTACAATGTATGGCCCATTGTCATCGTCAACTACAACATTCCCCCGTGGTTGACTACGAAGAAGGGGCACCTATGGCTAAGCTTGATTGTGCCAGGGCGATATAAAGTGGGGAATATGGATGTGTATCTTCGTCCACTATTGGAAGAGCTACAACAATTGTGGATTGGCATAGAGGTGGTGGATATGAGCCGACACACAGGACGACGGAATGCTTTGATCAGAGGTATTCTAATGTGGACCATGCATGACTATCCCGGGCTAACAGATGCTCAGGTGATCTATTGACACTCCTCACTTAGACACTGTAAATCTTGTTTTTTCCCATAGTTGATCTATTATCATGTGTATACATGCAGGGCTTCAAACAAGCGGATACAGAGCATGTGTCACATGTGGACCTAGACTGAATGCACGTAAGGCGCCCTCACTGAAGAAGCAAATCTACGAAGGTCATCAAGCGTATCTTCCAGAGAATCATGTGTTACGCGACGGCTTTTTGGGAAGAGAGCCACTAAGGATGTCTGCACAAGCATGGTTAGAGCAGAAGGAGACTATCTCTATGGTACGAGTTACCATACTGGCCCCGACTCATGATCAATCACTTGCTCGATCCAATGCACATATTCAAGAATGTGGGTAATCTACTATGGGACCATCTGACCGGTAAGAAAGATACTTTGGGAGCCAGAGTTGACCTTAGAAATGTGGATCGTATGGAGCAATATTGGCCGCAAACAGTGTCTGATGGATCGATAAAACTCCCTAAAGCACCATGGATTTTCACAGGAGCCCAAGAACGCAAAGTAAAAGAGACCATTCGATCTTTGCGGACCCCCACTGGCGTAATGCACTCGCTCCGAACGTGTTTAATTACTAAAGAAGGAAAGCTTACAGGTTTGAAGTCACACGATTGGCATAAAATGTGTCAGGTACGTTCATAGTGGACTTTAATATCATTGCATAAAATGTGGACTTTAATATCATTGCTGCACATACTTTACAGTTTATTTTACCGGTTGCCATTGAGGGATGTTTGTCTCTCGACATCCGTAACACAATCTACAAACTTGCAAAGCTGGTGCAATGGATCTCACAAAAGGAGATCAACGTAGACTCCATACCATTCGCCAAACTAAATGCTGCGGAGCTTGTGTGCATGTTTGAGAAACATTTTCCTACTACCATGCTAACCATTCAGGTGCATCTTCTTGTTCACATAGTTAATGAGGTGGAAATAGCTGGCACAGTTCATTCCAGATGGATGTTCTTCTTAGAACGTTTCATGAAAACGCTTAAGGGATATGTGCGTCAAAAGGCACGTCCGGAGGGTTGGTATCAGAGTCCGTAGTGTACATTGGAGAGTGGCTAGACAGATTTGATAAAGCCCGGGACACGCTATGGCGAACCATAGATGATGAGCGCATATCTGGGATTGTCATGTGCAATCTCGGTGTTGAGAAGAAGATGACGGAAGATCTAGAGGCTAAAATCAACCGATTTGTATGCTTCACAATCCAGTGATGCAAAAGTGGATTTCACAATATGAGGATGCAAAGCAAGAGCGACAAAGGGCACGAATCAAGTGGAGACGGGGAAGACGACCACCGATGCACTATCCGACGGTTCTGGAGAGCCTACCAACCTTCCTGAGCTTAAGATGGTTGCACAACCAATTGAAAAGCGCACAACAATGCGGTGACGAAGTGACTGAGGAAGAGTGGGAGTACTCTCGGGGTTGCGCGACCAAGGTAAGTTTGCAATGTACGACATGCTAGTGACTTTATTTCTAAACGTTTGAACGGCCACTCATAATCTTTGTTCGTTGTAGTATAAGTCATACACAGCAGCATGGTGTAAAGGTCGACATTTTAGGGTGGAACGAATCGACAAAAAGCGTTTTACTCAAGATTGTGGAATCATGGCAAAGTTTGAACTGTCTAGTCGACGACGTTCCTCTGATGCAGATCCTGTGGTGGCGGAACTCACTTACTTCGGCACGCTGCAAGAGATTTTGAGGATCAATTACAGAGGATTTTTTGTCGACTTGTTCGACGTGCAATGGTTCAAGATAATCATGGAGGGTCGCAACGCTACTGTGCGTAGAGGAGAGTCTGGTTTTCTTGAGGTGGATTCTACTAAGAAATGGACTGACCTAAGAGACACTTTCGTACTACCAGAGCATTGTGAACAAGTAAGTATGTAAATAGTTAACATCCCCCTTTTACAAGTTATGTGCTTGAAAGCTCTCATGTAAGTTATGTGGCTCTGGCAGGTAATATTTCATCCTACAAAGTCTACATCAAACTGGTGGTACGTCATAGAGGTAGCCCCTCGTAGTGCAAGGACGTATGAAGGCTACCATGTGCCAATCACAACGGCATCAATGGAGGAGATCAAAGAAGATGCTCAATCAGAAGCCGCTGCGGTGGTGCCAGACGAGCATCAAGATGCTACTACTCTATATGGGGTGCATGCAGAGGAGCTACAAAATGAAACAGAGGATATGTGTTTAAACAGAGAGCTCTATATAGATATAGGAAGTTATGCTGAGTTATGCGAGGATGAGAGAGAGATCTCTTAAAGCCACAAATATTGTATTTGAACAATTTTGCTCCGTGTTGTAAAAGCTCTGGCTCTCTAAGTACCTTCCATGGTGTATAACGCTCTTTTCTACTCGCGCTCACATCTTTTGATTGAAAATTCTGAGTTTTCGACTTGCCTCTTCTATCGCTCAATTCATTGCGTCATTGTATTTATATGCGTCATTACGTCATTGTATTTAATGGTCTTTGTGTCATTGTCTACTCTATTCATTCAATATTAAGTTTAAATATTCGTGTGTTTAATGCAGGTATGGATGATGAGGAGTTTCTTTCTTCTTTGTCACCGCAGCAGAGACAGTGGTACGTGGAGCGTCATCGCTCTGGCGCATCATCGCGCGTTCCTACTCCATCCGCATCTCCCTCTATTTCGGAGCATTCGGCGCGCTCCGAAGCTTCGGCGTCGATGAGACGAGCTTCACACTCGTCTAGACACCGGCGCTCTAGTGGTGGCGGTGGCGGTTGTTGTGGGGATTCCGCCACCGATGCCTCCACACCGCCTCGTGTTCGACGAGGCTCTTTACCCTCCCCTTCTTTGCCCGCCCCCACACCAGCCACAGCATCGCCATCTACGCCAGGTTTTGCACGGCTGACTGTTCCTAGCAGCTACACACCTCTACCTACTCCGCCAGGGGCCACCCCACTCGACACTCCTCGCTTCGGGGCCCACACGTCGGTGGAGACACCTGACGTCCGTACCCCCATCGACACGCCGCTAGAGACCCCTGCCGGGACACCCAGGTTCACGCGTCACCGGCCAGAGGGCTTGCCTTACTCCGTCGACTTCAGCGGCGGCATCATCATGGATGATGACGGCAAGAAGGTGATCTCGCGCATGCGTGGTCTTTGCTCTCAGCTGTTTAGACACTACATACTAAACAAATGGAGTGAAGTACCAAGTGATTTAAAAAACAGAGTCATCAGCATACTTCATGATGAGTTTCCCGTTCCAACACGGGATCAGCGCTTCAATGAAGACTTGATGAAGATTCGAATGCGCGAATAATGCAAACACAAGTGTTCCGAAGTGCAAAAAGCAATCAAGCATGGGTGGAACAGGCCAGATTGGCTGGCCAAAGAAGATTGGAAGAATTCGAAGAAAGCAGCGCGCAAGAATCCCGACAAGTGGAAGCAACAAAAGGATGCAGCCAGAGCGCGAGTAGAGGCAGGGAGCTTGCACCACTTGGGGAGCGCTGGATGGGCATCATTTGAGGCCGATTTTGTAAGTGTTTTCGCATTGCTCTTTATGTTCGATAGTTTAGGGTTTATGAGTTTTTTAATTCTAACATAATGAATTCTTTGTATGTTTTGACAGTGGTCGATGACAGGACGTGATCCCACACCGTACGAGCGCGAGTACGCAGGCAGGAAGGGCTTAAACGCCCTGATGGACATTCTCAGTTCTCGCGGCGGCATGGTTAGTATTAGGGTTTACTCTTTTCTATTGTTTGTATTGTTTTATAAATGTCGTTATATGTTTATACTTACTGAAAGCTGTCTTATTGTCTTTTTTTGCAGAATCCGACAGATACGCCGCTTGGACACGATGAGACGTCTGACTAGACGACGTCAGTTTAGCCGTAGCTAGATAGCATTAGTTTAGGGTTTCTCATAGCTTATGTATCATGAGACGAATTTTATACGTCTTTTTGAACCATGTAGAGTGTGCGAGCCGCAACTATACTATACATCAGATTCCTTCCCCCTAAACAAGAATTTTTGTCCTCAAGATTTCTTTGGAACGAGTGATCGTAAAGCTAGGAGCCTATTGTGGAGAGTGCTTGCTTGCTTCGACATGGAACTCACTATATAACTATTTGAATTAAAATTCTTGATAAATTATGTATCTAGTTCTCTTTTCTCGAGTGTCTAGTATTTTCTAAGGCTCATGAGGAAGAGACTAAGTATCTATGAGCTGCTCCACAATTTGATCATTTGGGATCAAAGTATCAGAATCCCCAAGTCTTTTCTTAAGTTTTCTAACATGAAAACTAGGTGGAATCCACTCGTTTCTAGTAATTAAAGCTTGTAATCTCTCTCCCGTAATCATTTTAAGTATTGTGTGTGATCCATAGTATGTAGGAGATGACTTTGGATGTAGTCCACTTTTCATAGTTTTTGATTTTTCATGCGCCTTAAGGTAAACTCATTCTCCTTCCTTAAAGGGGAGAGGTTTCCTATGAGGATCATCATAGACCGTAGCTCTATCTTGAGCTCTCCTAATCTTGCTCGGAGCAAGCTTAAGCATTTCATTCATATCTTCTAGGAAATATTTAGTTGGTAATTGGATCTTGTAAGCTCTCTCCCTATCTTTTTAAGTATTGTGTATGGTCCAAAATACATAGGAGGTAACTTTTGACATAATCCATTTTTCATAGTTTTTTTATTTTTAGACACCTTAAGGTAAACTTGTTCTCCTTCCTCAAAGGTGAGAGCTTTCCTAAGAGGATCATCACAGGCCCTAGCTCTATCTTGAGCTGTCCTAATCTTGCTCTAAGCAAGTTTAAGCATTTCATTCATATCTTCTAGGAAATCTTTAGCTGCCCAAACTTTCTCTTTTTTACATTCCTACTGCATATGGAGCTCTTAGTTGAAATCCATACATTACCATGAATGGACTATACCATATTGTGGAAGAGCGCTTGGAATTGTTATATGCAAACTCTACTATAGGTAATTACTCTTTCCAATTAGTTTGCCTTTTCCTTGCATACACGTCTTCTAAGACTTGGTTAACCCTTTCAGTCTGACCATCGGTTTCAAAACCTACAAATGTATAAATTATGACTCCATATAGCTAAATTCACAAACGCATAAACTAAAAACATATAAACAGCTATCAGTCCATATAGCTAAATGAAGAGTCCTACCCGTGCTTTAAACCTCAATCAAGTGACCCATCCGACACCTACCATGCAAATCATTGCTCATCATACATACTAGAATGAGCTGACAGTTATTCTAGGATAGAGACTTGGAGTTAGTCAGGTAGGAATAGATATTCAAACTTCAGGTGCAAACTTTAAACATCAGCACACAAACCAGATAAAGATTAAAATGGAAACATAGAGACAAGAAACTAGAAATGATATGTATTCAGATACTGAAAGTATACAATTGGCACTAGATAGAGCTACAAAAATTTTAATTTATGCTATGAAAAAATACCCAATTGGTACAAAAGAGTAAGACTCCGTAATGACTATCCCACAAAATGAAGTAATGGGTCCTATTTATAGGTGCCCAAACTAGGATCCTACTGATGACTTACGAAATGATTTTCTCATATTAAACTAATCATTGAATATGGGAAGATAAAAGGGGAACAAGAGTTAGGATATAGATATATGTGCTTCTAGACCTATCTCAATAGGGGTCCAAAAGGAGAGATGGTTGCATCTCAATAGGGGTCCAAAAGGGATGGTCTACCAAAGAGCAAATGTGAAATAAGTGCTTCTAGACTTATCTCAATAGGGGACCAAGAGGAGAGTTGAGGATCCTTTTGTGAAGAGTGCTTACTTTCTCCCACGTAGAACTCTCTATAGAATAATCTTTCCATTTGAATTAGAACTCTTGATAATTTACGCATCTAGTTCTCTTTGTCGATAGTCTAGTATTTTCTAAGGCTCATGAGGAAGAGATTGTGTATCTATGAGTTCCACAATTTGAATCATCTGAGATCTCTTTGGGATCAAGTTATCAGAATCCCCAAGTCTTGTCTTAAGCTTGCTAGCATGAAAAACTAGATAGATTCAACTTGTCTCTGGTATTTGGAGTTTGTAAGCTCTCTCCCGTATCATTTTAAATATTGTATATGGTCGACAATATATAGGAGGTAACTTTAGACATAGTCCACTTTTCATAGTTTTTGATTTTTTTGTCACCTTAAGGTAAACTTGTTCTCCTTCCTCAAAGATGAGAGGTTTCCTATGAGGATCATCATAGACCCAAGATATATCTTGAGCTCTCCTAATCTTGCTTTGAGAAAGTTTAAGTATTTAATTCATATCTTCTAGGAAATCTTTAGTTGGTAATTGGAGCTTTTATGCTCTCTCCCCTATCTTTTTTAGTATTGTGTAGGGTCCACAATACTAGGAGATAACTTTGGACATAGTCCATTTTTCCTAGTTTTTTATTTTTCAGGCACCTTAAGATAAACTCGTTCTCCTTACTCAAATGTGAGAGGTTTTCTATGAGGATCATCATAGGCCCTAGCTCTATCTTGAGCTCCCCTAATCCTACTATGGGCAAGTTTACACATTTCATTGATATCTTCTAGGAAATTTTTAGCTGCCCAAACTTTCTCCTTTTGCAATCCTACTGCATAGGGAGCTCTTGGTTGAAATCCATACATTCCCATGAATGGACTATACCCTGCGGAAGAGTGCTTGGCATTGTTATATGTAAACTCTACTATAGGAAATTACTCTTTCCAATTAGTTAGCCTTTTACTTACATACACTCTTAGCATATCTTCTGGGGGGGTGCACTATGTAATCATGTTAATATATAACGTGAGTTCGAAAGGAGGGGTTTTAAAATGCAAAAAAATTAGGCAATTTAACAGAGATAATGGTGTTTTATATTCAATTTTGGAAAAAGTTCCTAGAATAAGGGATCATTTTATTCATTCAAACATGTTAAAAGAGGTTTTTTTTAATACCTAGCAAACACACGTTATATAGGGGGTTACCGAACGGTGAAGCCCCCGAGCATATCTTCTAGCTAGGTAACCCTTTCTGTCTAACCATCGGTTTGTGGAAACCTACAAATGTATAAACTGACACTCCAAATAGCTAAATCCAAAAATGTATAAACTAAAAACTTATAAAATATCAATCCATATAGATAAATGAAGAATCCTACCCGTGCATTAAACCTTAATCAAGTGACCTACTCGGTACCTACCATGCACATCATTACACATCTTACATACTAAAATGAGCTAGTCACTTTTGATAGCTATTCTAGGTTAGAGACTTGGAGCTAGTCAGGTTAGATTAGATATTCAGACTTCAGGTGTAGACTTTAGATAATAGCCAGATAAAGACTGAAATGGAAACATGAAGACAAGAAACTGGAACTAATATGTATTTACATACTAAAATTATACAATTTGCACCATATAGAGCTATGAAAGAGCTAATTGATGCTCAAAGAAAATGCTCAACTGGTCTAAAAGAGTAACTCTAGACTCCGTAAGGACTAACCCACAAAATGAAGTAATGGGTCATATTTATAGGTGCCCAAACTAGGCCTCGATCAATCATACATTGTGCAGTTACTGTTATAAATATATTTGGTAATTGCCAATTCCTAATGATTGTATTGTCATCTAGCAAGGGCTTGTTCCCATCTTCTGCATTCCTCCTCCCCTTTCTTTGAAATTTGGTGTTCTTCCAGGAATGCTTCTCTGAAGTGATTGATGTCCTCTGGGATAGGTGGTATGACTCCATCCACTTTCCTTCTAGCTTGATCCTCTCTGCAACATGTCTCAGACTTCTCTAAAATTGTAGTTGTGTAACACCCTCGTGCTTAGGATTTTCGTACACAATCTTTGGGATGTCACCCTTTCTGCCTATTAGGAGCCTTCTTCCGTGTTGGCTTTTGAATGGTCTGAGGTGGTGGGGCATGAATCACCAGGGTTTACTTGTTCCTTGAGAACTCGTTCCATCATCGTCCTTTTGAATGAGCCTATGGATGGCTTCTTGTTCTACTTTCTCTCTACAATCAGTCATCATCTTGACTTCATATGGTGTTAAAAACATTCAAGGTCTTTGTTTCAGCATCATAGAAAGTACGTCTTCCCCTAGTGAATCTGGCTCTAGCCAATTTGTGACAGGCTGATGTAGTTAATCCTCTGGAAGTGGTTGGTTGGCCTTGATATGAGCTTTGAACAAAACCTCAGCCATTTCTTTGAACTATAGCTTAAATGCCGCTTTGCGCTAGATTCGTTTTCTAGAATCTTGGAGGCTTTTATTGACAATTTGAGGAGCTCATTAGCTCACCTAATTAATGTGCAGATCTCGTCCATCTACTCATTCATCATCCCTCAGAAGCTATGTAGATCCTCCTTCAATTTGATATTGTGGTTTTTTGTTCACTGTCATTCTCTCCTATGGTCAAAATGTCAAAACAACCATTTTTACATTTAAAATTGCAATTTTAGTTTACAAATAGGTAATCACCAACCACAAAAAAATTGATAATGATTATACAATGCAAGTCTCACAAGAGAATTTTGATTACCAAATTAAGAGAAAAATCAGTTACAAGGTGGTGGTGAACAGCCGCCTCGAGGTAGCTGCTCACAATCGTACGTACAAAAATCTCTTCAAAGTTTCCAAGTTATATGCAATGCCCTCATTTCCTTCAAGGAACACCTACCAAGGATGTTCCGCTGCATCAAAAACTTCAAATGCATGTATACATGTGATGATGATTTTTGGTATCTTTGTTAGCATCTGCCATGTAAGGCCAGACACATCCCTCATTTGAGAAATCACCTCTTTCATGGTATATATGTATGATTTGGGTATGTAGTTGTTGATTGTCTTTGAGAGTATTTGGTAACTCAAACTAGAGGGCCTCCTACTCCTCCATGTGTAATAGGTCTCCCACAATCACGGTCTAGGGATTGGAAAATAGGTTGGGTCAATTCTGAGGTGTTGCGGCACATTTTTGTACATGGTCTCATCTTGTGATCTTTTCTAGAATCACTTCTTTCTTCACAAGGGATGAATTTCTAGGATAAGAAGCACTTGGTCTGTGGTAACTGACACATCTTCATAGTATCCCTTTGCATTTGGTTCTGATGCGGATAAGAGCTTCTTTTTCCATAGAAAGCTGGCTTCTTGTTTCATCAGTGGAACGGATATCATCTCGTGGCCAAAGTTTTTGACTACTTCATTTGGCTTGATAATTGTTAGGGCCATGGACTCCAGTATTTTGAGCTGATAAAGAATAGATTCTTTATGAGATCCTGATAGCATGTCATCTATCCACTTCTTTAGCTCATCATGGGCATCATTCTGCTCAATTTCCTCTTCAAAGTCATGCAAACAACCCCTGGATGATGTGCTTGGTAGATCCACTCAGGGTGATGACCTGTACTTTCAAAATTCAACCATGTGTTGTGTTGGTTGAGTAGATACAATAGTTGTTGTCTACAAAGCATTGATTGTTGGATATTTAGCTTGTAACACTTTAGTGTGCCTTTTGTCCTTGTCTTCTTATAGGCATTCAACTTGCTGGTGGAGCCACTCAATTTCTCTGATGGAGGCATCGGTCTCCGCCTTGGCATCTCTTGCATCCATTTCTCGCAAGTTTGAAATAGCTCTCTAACATTTGAATTGCAATCTTATTATTTTTGAACGGTCTTATAAATTAAACTCTTTGATAATTTTGTTTGATGTCTCAGCATCCGCTCTTGAGAGACGTGGTACCTCCCTGCGCACTTGAGTTGGTTGCTGGGAGCTTTCAAGAAATTGTTCTCCTTTTATTTTATCTTTAGGTTGCCTTTGCTCTTCTTCCAGCTTGTTCTTATCTTGTTTTGATGTTTCAAAATCTTTTTTCTCGGTTTGAGTTTCCTCCTTTACTTCAGATTATATCTTGCTTCTTGATCCTTAATATCTTCTCAATCTTTGTCTATTCAGTAGAAGGAGAAGTTGTTGGTTTGGGTGTGACTTGGTGTTGCTCCTTCTTGGATCTCCTCTCCTCTTGCTAGGTTGTGGTAGCTATGTCTTTAGGAGACTCTCTTTTCATTGACTATTGGCCCTTTGGAGAATCCAATCGAGATATATTCCAACTCCGTCATCATTTACCTCTTAGAATCTTCTTCTTCTCTTTGATCAACTTCCTGCTTCAATACGTTATGAATATTTTCTTGCATGATCTTGCTAATTTTTCTTCAGTATTTTCTTTTTGACATTTTTGTCGTTTAATCTTTTCAATCTGGTCCTCCTTGAGTTTTGTGATATTTTTGTCAAGATCTATATCATCGTCTTCTTTATCTTCAAAGGAAGCTTCTTCCACCTTGTTATTTTTGGTGGCTAGCTTAGCCAAACATTCCTCCCACATGCATTGCGCTTCCTTCATGCATCTTTGGACTTGTGATTTTGGAATCTAGTTTGTAGACTGCATTCTTTTCCAACCCAATGGAACGGTGATGTCTTCTTCCTCTTCAGTAGATTGATGTTTTGGAGCAACGTCATGCTTTTTACCTCTGATCTCTCTGCTTAGCTCAAAATCTGACTCCGTGGCCTCAGTATTTGGTGTCTTGGCCCTGAAGCTCTGTCCTCTTGTTCTTCTCTTTGTGGGTGTTGTTGATGAGCTTCCCACCAACTTATCTGCATGATTTTCCTCATGTAATAATTTCAACTAGGATTCAACTTCTAGTAGCTCCCTCATCTATCATGCCCAGTGCCTGATAAGCAATTCTGGTTAGCAATGGACCCGCATTAATGTATGTTTAATGGTTTCCTTTGGAACCCACTTCTTTGTCATTATTACTAGCTGTCTCGATCATTGATGCTGCATGTTTGGGAACCCATACTTGTCCCTACTTCATTTGTGTTTGAAGAGACTTATTCGGGATCCACCTTGTCTTTTTGTGAGTTAGCAGTGGTCTTTGCTTCAGCCCTTGTATGCTTGGTTGAGTACGGGATTAAAAATTTGGGAGTTGATGCTCTAAATGTTTTGGAATCCAAATAAATTCCTAACCTCTTTGTGCTTGAATCAAATTATTTGGAACCCAAATCTGAGTTGAAAATGCTTGCAGCTTTGTAATATTCTTAGTTGTTCTTGCAGGCTTTGACTTTTTTCTTTTGGCATTGGATCTTGTGATTTTTCATCAAAGATCTTCATCTTCTTGATCCATACTTGTTTTTGGCCGAGCTAGCTCTTTAGTATCCAGATTTGTCTAACTATTTGGTTCTGACTTGTTGTTCTTAGCTTGGTTGTTATACAAGAGCTGATAGTAAGGGTGATGACCAAAGTTCTTAGTAGGGGATGTCATAAGAATTATCATTGTTGCTACTATCCTTAGCAAGGTTGATATGTAGCACTTTCCCTTGGTGTTTTGGCTGGTTATGGAAGGTTACTATCTGTTTGCTCTTGGATTGTTGTGTCTGGAATGACTTTTCCAGCCAATTTATTAGGGTGTTCTTAACTCGTTGACATGGCTATCTTTATTTTGGTTGAGTCTTTTCTTCCTGTATAGGAGCCACATATGAGGATGCTTGTTGCAGTTGTGTCACCATGGGAGATTTTGGAATCCACTTCTAATACAAAATATTCTTGTAGCGGTGACATTGGTTCCTAGGTCTTTGATCTGAACAATTATAAAATCGTGCATTTGTTAAAGTGTTGTTTGTGTCACGTGTTGGGTTGTGTGAATTTCTGGTGTTGGCATCTTCTTGAATCTCTAAGTGTTCTCCAAAGTCATAGAACCCGTCTTCTTCTTCGTCTTCATTTCCCTGGATTACACTCAGTGCAAAGTAAGGAAGAACATCATAGCCATCTTGATCACAAAACTTTGTTGTTGGACCGTCTTGAATAGCACACACATCCAGAGTATCCAAGATGTGTTCCCATTGAAGTGGCTCTAAAGCTTCCTCAAGAAAGTGTTATGGGAAATAATCCTTGTCTTCAATTGCCCTTTCTAGAATGCATTCCTCTCGCTTTAAGCTTTCGCATTACAAATCTCCACACATCCACAATTATTTAGGCTTACCCAACCATGCTAGAAGTCTGATCCTGCTACAATAGCAGAATCAAACTCTTTTACAGGGGTTCAATTCATGTCCTTGTAACTATGGTTCTTAAGATTTATCATTGTCGTGGTTTCCATGTGTCTAAGGTATATATGGTCATATCCCCAATCTTGGACCATTTTCAATTGTCTCATGAATGGTCTTCCTAGAATGATATCATAGTTGTTCTTCTTGCCAAAGTCAACAACAACAAAGGTATGGTCATATTCAATGCCACAAGAAGTAACAACAAAATTTTCTAGCAGTCCTAGGGGCATTTTCATGCAAGCTGCAGTTTCATTCTAGTAGCTACCACTATTGGTTTTCCCATTTTTTCCAGACCTCTTTTGTTGCGATGGCAACACCAGCTCCACTATCAAGGAGTACCATAGTTTTTACACCTTGGAATTCCACAAGAAGAGTGGTGTTCCCATCTTCTCCCTCATTGTACTCTCCAACCTTGTTTAACAACACTGGCCTAGTGTTTTAGCTGAGGCATTTCCAGCTCTTTGATCCCTTTCTCAATTTGAGTCATTGGTTTTTACACGACAAATTTCTCTAGGCACTTTCCCACAGTAGCCCACATGTTTGGTCGTATTCTGAGCAACGTTGGCTAACGTTATCGTATAGGTGACTGATGTCGACAAAAAGTCTATCAGCCCTTGTGAATGAATGACCTTGTTGGAAGATAGTCTCTATGGTGGGAGTGTAGCAACATCTGACTTGGCCTCGTACTCCCTCGTACTCTCTCGTATAGGATGGTAGTGTTCTTAACGAATGGGGTTGACTGTCCATAGACTGTACATGTCCTTTGTCTCCCCAATACGATTCCACTTCTAGAGTCATCATCGATGTTGTTTACTTGTCTGCTTAGCTCACTCGCTTCATTGGCCTCTCTGACTTGTTTCCACAATTTGTCAAGACCATCTATTTTTTTGCAACTCTCATGTATATCTATCTAAATCCCTCGGAAGAGTTATCCATGGTATTCAACAGTATCCTTGGCTCTAATTTTTGGTCCTTGAGATTTGGTCCATGCTCATGACTAGAATATGGCTCTTTTTGTTCCTGGCTTGGTGGAATTACTGGTGTAGGTGGGATAGGGATTACACCCTTAGGTTTTCCAACTAGTGGTTCTAGTAAATCTTGGGATGTTTGAATCATTTTCTTGCACGTTTCAAGCCTATGATTTTTCTAGTTCTGCATAGGGATATGTCATCCACCTATGTTCTAGGGTTAGGCTATTTTTTTGAGCCGCACTTCATAGGCTTTCAAGAGAGTGGCTAATTAACCTCCTTGACCAATACTGATCCTCCTGAACTAGCACTTCTTGGTTTCTCCTCTATGGATGGTTCTTCTGGGGGTTGAGACATCTGCTTAAGAGAAGGTGCAACTGTCTCCTCATGTTGTCTTATCTTCTCTTTAGCTTGGGTAAGCTCCTCACCTAGGAATTTATGCTCTTCTTCCGTACATGCTTTCATCCTAGCCTTTCTAGATTTCTAGCTATTTTGTTTTCTCTTGGTTTTTTGACTAGGTGCATCGGTCTTTGGTTCACCCATCTCTGGACTCACACCAATTTTTGTTTTCTCTGTCTCTAGGTTCTCATCGGCTTCTTTTTGAGCTTGTGATCTTGTAACTACTAAAACTGGTACGACATTTCCATTTTCCAAGCTATTGGGTATTGAACAATTCTTGAGACATTTGTCGTGATCTTTCTGACTTGGTTTGGGTTTTTTGAACAATCAGGGATCAAGTGAATGACGTCACAGTCAAGGCAATAGGCATTTACTTGTGTGATCTCGTTTTGAGGACATTTTTTGACCAAGGGGTTGTCATAGCTTTTATGACACTCTATATCTCATTGAGGAGCTTCTTCGTGCCTTTTCTCTTAGCTCTAAATAGGCTCTGCTAAGCCTCTATTCACAACAAACCACAATGTACCGGCCTCACCATTCCATGTGTTTCTCTCATCTTCTGTTGCTTTGAAGGGCAATACCCGCTTTGGTTGTTATAACACATTGTAGTTGGTATTAGTGCTTGTTTATTAGATGCTTCCATCCTCCGTATGTATCTCATGTCCATAGGCATTCTAGCACCAAGTAGTGGAGGTTATTGTCGTAAGACAGGTTGTGGCTCTGAAACTCTTAGTCAACCTGGCACATTCCCCATAGCATATCTAGGTGGAGTAGGTGCTACTGGAAAAGGTTGTATGTATCTCTCCCTAGCATATTCCATGCTATAGTAACACTCCTCTTTCATATGGCTTGTCCATTTTCTCTCAATTTTGCTTCACTTAGGCTCCCTTGGATTAGCATTTACAAGAGGAGTCAACCTCTTGATTATTTTGTCAATAAAATTTTCTTGATCGATAGGTGCCGTTGATTTCACAATAGATTCACTCATATGTGTATCACTATGCTGAGAGGATGTGTCGTCCTTTTGACTCTTGCAATTGTTTTCTCTATATTCCTTACAGTTATCCACCAGATAAAGAGATTCTTTGGTCAATTCGTTTAGCATCGTGCTCCTTATCATATGCGGATCCTTTTGAAGATCCGTATGTCTCATTCCTTGGATAAAGATTATCATCAATCATGTCTACATAGGTAGTTTAGCTCTCAAACACAACTTGATGTATCTCTTCAGCCATAATGTTGCTTTACGTACTGATTCACCCTCTTTTGGCTTGAATCTCTGGATTTGTGAGACCATATGGTGAGCTATGCCTTTCTAATAATTCTTTGATGAATTTCTCAAACAGCTCGTCTAGAGTCTCAAAATCTCGTCTTTCTACTGAGTCCAGCCATATAGCAACATAATCTTTTGGAATCAGTATGAATCCGTCAAACTATGTTGCAAAATCCAAATCTTCCTCTACTCTAATTACTCTTCTGAAAGCCGTTACGTGATGTCTCGGATCTTTATCTCCGGATTATTTCTTGTTCACCCATTTTTGGACTTGGGACGGTCTTACTCACCAATTGTCTACAAGTCTAACCATAGACTCTCCCAATCCTTCTCTTGCTTCAGGCCTTCTACTATGCGTAGGTTCTTCTTTGAAGGGACTAGTCATTTTCTTGGATATTGGTCCATTAGGTAGATTCACTTGAGGAGGTATGTATGCCATCTCTTTTATCATTTCATCTCTTGTTATCGCTCTAGAAGGGAATCTAGGTGGATCCCTTTTTGAAATTATCGTGTTTAATGGAGGTATCTATGGTCCTTTATTGACCAAATAGCCACCTATTTCTAATGCAGTCCATGGATTTATGCTTTTTACAACTCTGCATTCCTTCATTGATAGTTGACTACGTATGTATAGACATATAGGAGCTTGTGATCTGTTCACTCTTCTGGGTATGGCTTTGAGCACCTATAAAGGTTGACCTCATTTTCATCACGTATCTATATAGTCCTTCACTCTCATGATCTTTCATCCAAACTCTTTCAACAAGATTGGTCTTTATCAATTGCAAGTTTCAAAGATTCATTGTGGTCAGATGCTCCTCTATTGCTTGGAGCCCGAAGCTTATGTAAGTTGAGCTTGACTCTAAAGAGAACATGAACATTTTCTCACGGTTCTCTCAAAATGTCAGTTTTAGACACCCCTAACTTTTGGATGAATTTCGAGGCCTTAAACAACGTTTTTCCGGACAATGACCAACAATGAGTGACCGTCAAAAATCACTCTAAAAGCCCAAATGGAATGAGATTTGGTGGATGTCCTCAACACAACATGGAGAAGATGGGTATAATGTCAAAAGTTCAAATTTGTTGCCAGAATCACCCCTCAGACATCATATGCGTATGATGTCTCCTGATGAATTTTTGGATAGAGTTCATTCACAGCCATTTCCAAGTCTCAAGCACTGGTTTTCAAGAACTTCTAACAATTTCCATGCAAAAATGTGCTTAGAACCACTAGTTTTTCTTTTTTCCATTTTTGACACTTGGTCTTTTGTCTTTTGGGTGTCAAGAGTTCGTCAAAACTCTAGTCTCAGTGTATACTAAGGGTAGAACCCCCCTTTTGAACACTCTGGTGCAGTCAAAATTTTCAAATTTGGTCTCTAGATGCCCCTTCAAACATCATATGTGTATGATCTCCAAGTTTACAGAATTGAAATTTTTGTACACAGAACCTTGGCACATACTCTGTTATATGCACATCAGCAACAAGTCATGCAAAAATGTCAACATAAATCTATTTATTGCATTTTTTCCTCAAAGAAGACTTTCCAATGATTATAAATGCAAACAAGCACTTTAGCAAATAGATCAATGATGAGTAGCTCTAAATCAAAATCAAATCACTTACCTAAAGCTACTCCTACACATCATATTGGGTTTTGCATTTATGAGTAGAAAAACGCTTCAATGCCACGCACAGACTAGAAAACGCTTTTATCACCTCATATCACTTGACCACCAGCAACTACTCTAATCTACAACTAATACTACAAATCCTAACTAATTATATCTATCTAGTCGCAAACCCTCAACAAGACACATGTTTCTTGGCTATCCACTTGATCTTGGAATAACCTCTTCCTGATCCACTAAAGAAAATGCTTTCTTTCATCAAAACTAAAGCAAGAACCATCACACACGAGTGTTAGTAGGGTTACCTACTCCAATCGTTGTGTCCCCGGCAGCGGCGCCAATGTTGTAGGAACAAATCACAATGCATATAAAGTGCATGCAACTCAACCTAGATCAACATAATGTCAATCGAGGACACATATGACATGATAGGCGCATGGAGGCAATCTCTTATCTTGTGAGACTGAGACCATGCAGCACATACAACACTCTGGAAGACTAACTAAACCACAATCTAGAATCTCACTGCTCTCAACTACACCATCTAACCACATGCACACAAATGGAAGAAAACTCACTAAACCATATTGGAATCGCATGAAACTTAAGCAACACCATCCCCTCACTAGGATAAACCGGTCCCAAAGCCTCTACACTCAAAATCCTCTCTCTAAACCCATCTACAAAAAATACGTATGAAGACAAAGCCGGATTTTGGAAGTGCCTCAAACTGAAGTTTATGAGTACCTATGTGTAGTTTATGTCACCACGGTTATAATGAATACTTGCATGTAGAAAACAAACAGCATTTCATATACTTACGGTCACAAAGAGCTCATAGATACGTGAGCATGTGTGCCCCATTCCGGGAGGAATGCTTAGCGCTCGGGAGGTTCACTATGTGTAAAACTACCATATCACGTGCGTTCAAGACATGTTTGTAAAACCCCTTATCTGTGAATTTTTTTGAGAATATAATGTACCCTTTTCGTTTAAAATGTGTAAGTTTTTTTCAAATTTGAAAAAATAATGCCCTTCTATATATATATATCTGTAAGTTTCAAGAACTTTAAATACCCTTCTGCTGAACTCACGTGATAGGTTACATTTTTATTAGGTGACCTCCCTGGGGCTTGGCGTTGATATGTAGCTCTTGTAGAGCCAATCTGTTGAGCTTATATTTGAAGCTACTCAATATATGGCTTCTCTATATATGGCACCCAGGTCCCCTCTGTATATACATCATCTCATGTGTGTATTCTACACACTTTGGGGTTCTATTTTTGTGCTCTCTCTCTCTCTCTCTCTCTCTCTCTCTCTCTCTCTCTCTCTCTCTCTCTCTCTCTCTCTCTCTCTCTCTCTCTCTCTCTCTCTCTCTCAACATGGTATCAGAGCAGTACGTTTTTGCTTTTTATTTTTCTCCTGATTTTGCAGAGACTAATAGCTATAGGCACCGGAAGCGATGTGGTCTACAACTTTGCAGAAGAAAGTTTTTTCAAATTCTGCACCGATTTTGAGTTATTGTGTACATACCAGAAAAGCAAATTTTGTTTTCTGTTTTTGAGTTTTCTCTTAATTGAAAACAATTTTGTAGAAACTACCCATGCCAGGCATTGGAATCAATGTGGTTTACAGCTTTGCAGAAGAAAGTTTTTTCAAATTCTACACTGATTTTGAGTTATCGTTGGCGGACTGCGTACATGTTTGATAAGCAACTTTCATTTTTTTGTTTTTTGATTTTTCTCCTATTTGAGAATGATTTTGCAGAAACTATTCGCCAGAGCCATCGGAACCGATGTGGTCTACAACTTTGCAGAAGAAAGTTTCTCTAAATTTTGCACCAATTTTGGATTATCGTTTCGGACTGCGAATATGTTTAAAAAGCAAAATTTTACTTTTTGCTTTTGATTTTTCTCATAATTGAAAACTTCTCAATTATATTTTTTCTTCATCAATCATATATTTGTTACTGACGTAACTTTGATGCAGAAGCCAGTTACATATCGTTCTGATTCAGTCGAGCCGTTGATGATCGTCCAAATTCTATCGAGCTATTGTTTCTACATGATCTTTTGTTATATGATATACTCGTTCATTGATTCTCGTATAATTATTCTTCTAGAGATATAGTTTACATCGTTTTATTGATAATTTCTCGTTGATACCATAGTGATTTTGATGGTACCATGATGATGTTTTGTTAGTACTTTGGTCATGGTGATTTCCAATGATACCATGAGGATATTTCACCGATACCATGGTTATTCTCGGTGATCATGCCATGATGATATTTCGTTGATACCATGGTTATTCTCGGTGATGCCATGATGATATTTCGTTGATTCCATGGTGATTTTCGTTGATACCATGATGATGTTTCGTTGATACCATGGTTATTCTCGGTGATACCATGATGTTGTTTCATTGATACCATGGTTATTCTCAGTGATTCCATGATGTTGTTTCATTGACACAATGATTATTCTTGGTGATATCATGATGTTGTTTCGTTGATACCATGGTTATTCTCAGTGATACCATGATGCTTTTTCGTTGATACCATGGTTATTCTCGGTGATATCATGATGTTGTTTTACTGATACCATGGTTATTCTCGGTGATACCATGATGTTGTTTCATTGATACAATGATTATTCTATGATGCTTTTCGTTGATACCATGATGATTTTTTCATTTTTATTGATACAATGATGATATTTTGTTAATACTTTGATGATACTCATTGATATCACTATGTTGATAAATGTCATTTTATGTAGTATATACACATGTCATTTGCATCACATATCATGCATCTTGTACTTTTTATGTTCATACTTTATGTCCACATATGTTGTCGTGCGTATATATGTCGTCAAAAGAGTGGCATTGTGAACCATCTCTTATGGAATTGTGAACGTAATTATTTCACTAACGATGCTAATAATTTTCATGACTATGTTTTTTGAGTCTATGATCTATGTAGGATTGATCAAAGAATTGATTTCATGAAGACAAACTTGGTGACAATAAAAGATTTATGAAGACATGTTTGGTGATGCCATATTGATGACAACACGAAGATATGTTTGGTGATGCGATAGTGATGACAAGCTACACAGCAGATTCATGGAGACACTTCTGATTACGAGCTAATCGATAGCCTTTACACCTCTTTATTGAACCTTTGTATTCATTATTGTATTTGATAGGATAGGAGTAATGTAACTCCTCATAAAACATTCATTGTAAAAGGGGTGATGTAGCTCCTCATAAAATATTCATTGTAAAAGGAGTGATGTAGCTCCTCATGAACGTTTGTATATTCAATGATTTTTATAATGTAACGGTGGGTGTATATAAAGTTGTGGGTTTTTCCCTTGATCCCCCAAGGGTTTTTTCATCCACAATTAGGGACCCTTATTTGAGCGGGGGTGTTGAGCTTATATGTGAAGCTACTTAATATATGGCTTCTCTATATATGGCACCCAGGTCCCCTCTATATATACATCATCTCATGTGTGTATTCTACACACTTTGGGGTTCTATTTATGGCGGCTCTCCCTCTCTCTCAACACAATCGTGATGATGCAATCCAATCTCCAATGTGATGAAAAAGCGAGGAGTAGCACCAAGATGAAGCTCTCTCTCTCTCTCTCTCTCTCTCTCTCTCTCTCTCTCAAACATAGTCAACGGCAGCCTAAAACTTGATTCTGATAAAAGTTCTCCTTACAAAATGACCTAGGTACCTTATATACTAAGGTTACCATAGGTTAAACCTAAAACAGAGTTCAAGGGGTAAAATGGCTTTGTATGTACAATTTGGAAGTGCCATTGCACCCCAGCTTCTACAACTATACTAACTACTCATTATAAATGATTTTTTTAAACCATAATCCACATCATTTCATAACTCTCAGAGAATGAGGCTTTGTTGAGCTATGTCGTGTTGTTGACCCACGGGTCAACAGGGACCAAAGACCAAAATAAGATTGAGGGAACATGAGATAGATTTGAAGAGTCTTTTTCATTTAGTAAGGACTCCTAAGAAAATGCTATTGAAAGAGAATTACCATTACCACCCAATATAGGATAATCATGTGGTAATGAACTTCATAGAGTTGGTTCTTGACTCTCTAGTTCTCATGTATTCCTTACCTCATTGTGTATCACTTGAGAGAATGGTATGAGCACAATAAAGGAGAGTGGGTCGCTTGGAAGAATGTACTAAATGACATTGAACCAAAAACCACAATATTAGAAGTGAAGGAGGATTTGCATATCTTCCAAGGGATGATGAATCAGTGGAGAGACCAGATCCGCCCATTGATTAGGAGAACCAATGATCTTTTCCAATTGTCAATAGAAGCCTTGAAGATTCTAGAAAAGGATCTAGTGCAAACAAAGCGACATCTGGGCCACATTTTAGAGAAATTACTGAGGTTTTGTTTGAATCTCAGATCAAGGCCAACTAGCCACTTCCAGAGGGTTGGATATACACTACATCGGTCTACCTCACAAAGTGGCTAGACCTAGACTCCCTAGGGAAAGGTGTACTTTGTATGATGTTGAAACAAAGAGCTAGAATGCTTTGACACCATACAAAGTTGAGATGAAGGTTGATCACATAAAGCAGATGAAATAAAGACTTGGAATGCTATGACACCATACAAAGTCGAGATGATGGTGGCTGATCGTAGGGAGCAGCTGGAGCAAGAAGCCATCTATTGGCTCATTCAAAAGGATGATGTTGGAACTAGTGTTCAAGGAATGAGTCAACCTATGGCAAATGAAGCTCCACCTCAAATCATTCAAAAGAGAACACAGAACAAGGATCCATATAAGCAAAAATAGTGACACCCCAAAGATCGTGTACAAAAAGCACAAGCACCAGGGTGTTACACAATTATAGTTTCAGAGAAATCTGAGACCTGTTGTAGAGGATCAAGCTCAAAGGAAAGTGGGTGGATTAGACCACCTATCCCCAAAGATATCAGTCAATTTCAGAGGCATACTTGGAATTTTAAAAATACACCAAAAATCAAAGAAAGGGGAGGAATGCAGATGGTGGGAACAAGCTAAAGGAGTATGAGCGGAAGTGCGACGCGAGAGAGAGTGCGAGAAGAAGAGCACGACAATATGGTGAACTCACTCTACTGTAATGTGTCGAGCATAGTGAGTTCTTATTAGGTTTTTACAAAAGAATATGTGTACATACCTGGTGACCCGCCCACTTACCTGGGCGACCACATTGGGCTTTATACCCCAACAACCTCCCACTTAAAGTCCAATGTGGTACTTTAAGTGTGAGAGAAGCTACTATACAAGCTAATATACAGGAGATGTAGAGAAGTGATGTACTACCCTACACCTAACTGCTTGCGAAAATGCGCAAAGCTCTCTGAGGGAAGTCCTTTTGTAAGTAGATCAGCAGGATTTTCTGTGGTGTGAGCTTTGACAAGCTGCAGTTGCTTATCCTCGAGCATTTCCCTGATGAAATGATACTTCACATCCACATGCTTTGTCTTTGAGTGATAAACTGGATTGCGAGCCAATTGTATAGCACTTTGACTATCACAATATAACACAAGCATATCTTCTTTGATTCCCAAATCTGTTACTAGTCGATTAAGCCAAATTGATTCTTTGCATGCCTCTGATGCTGCAACATATTCAACCTCTGTAGTAGACTGAGTAACACAATCTTGTAATCTAGAACGCCATGATACTGCTCCACCAACCAATGTAAAGACATACCCTGACATAGACCTTTGGTTGTCTAAGTCACCTGCATAATCTGAGTCTGTAAAACCCTTTACGCTTAGCTCCTGACTCCCATAGCATATACGCATACTCTTTGTAGCTTTCAGGTATCTCAATATTCCTTTCATTGCCTCCCAATGTTTCTTGCCTAGGTTTGACATGTATCGACTTACTACTCCCACTGAAAATGCAATGTCTGGGCGAGTAGCATTCATTGCATACATCAAACTACCCACTGCAGACGCATATGGAATCTTATCCATTTCAGCCTGTTCTTCCTCAGACACAGGACAATCTTGTTTGCTAAGTTTCACATATGGTGGCAATGGAACACTCAGTGCCTTTCCCTTCTCCATATTGAAACGTTGCAAAACCTTGTCAATATACTCTGTTTGAGATAACCAAATCAACTTCTTTGATCTGTCTCTCTCAATGCGCATACCAAGTATATGACTTGCCTCACCCATGTCTTTCATGTCAAACGATTTTGCCATCTTTGACTTCAAAGCTGAAATTTCTTCCAAGTGCTTGCCAGCAATCAACATGTCATCCACATACAAAATAAGGATCAGCCAACTACCATCCTTAGCCTTCTTTGTATATAGACAGTGATCGAACTCACTACGTTTGTAGCCTTGAGAAAGCATAAACTTGTGGAATTTATGGTACCATGCCCTCGGTGATTGTTTTAAGCCATAAAGACTCTTTAACAACTGGCATACCCAATCTTCCTTGCCTTTCTCAACAAACCCTTCTGGCTGCTGCATGTAAATTTCCACATCTAAATCACCATGCAAGAACACTATCTTGACATCCATTTGGTGCAACACCAAATCTAATATGGCAACCAATGCAAGAAAGCATCTCAATGTAGTCATCTTGACCACCGGAGAGAAGACTTCATCAAAGTCAATGCCTTGTTCTTGCTTAAAGCCCTTGGCAACAAGCCTTACTTTGTACTTTGGCTGGCTATCATGAGCGGTGATCTTATACTTGTAAACCCATTTACAAGGTAGAGCCTTTTTGCCCTGTGGTAATTTAACTAGCTTCCATGTCTTGTTTTTATGCAGAGCTGTCATCTCTGACTGCATGGCCAATTTCCAATTCCCGGAGTCCTTCATTTGCACTGCTTCCTTGTAACATGAAGGCTCATTGCAATCAGTCAACATGACATAGTTCACAGATGGAACAAACCTATCAGTAGGTCGCGTGATACGTCCAGATCTACGCACAATAGGTGGCTCAGGCTCAGCCACAACCTGTGGTTCCACTCTATCCTGTCCTTGCTCCTCTTGAGCTCTGACATTTTGTCTTGCACGTGCAGGTCCATCTTCTTGGAAGACAACTCTTCTAATCTCCTCAACCCTCTCTGGTTTAGAATGATATTTGGATTCATTAAAGCGAACATCATTGCTGCGGACAACCTTTCTGGATTCGGGATCCCAAAGTCTGTACCCCATCTCACCAGAATTACCATAGCCTAGAAAGATGCACTTTCTACTCTTTGGCTCAAGTTTGTTCCTAAATTCCTTTGGAACATGAGTATATGCCTCACAGCCAAAGACTCTGAGATGCTTGTATGAGGGCATTTTGCCTGACCATACCATCTCTGGCACTGAATTCTTCTGCAAAACCTTGCTAGGAGATCTATTTACAAGATGAACAGCTGTTGATACAGCTTCAGCCCAAAACCCATTTGGCAGTTGTGCATTAGACAACATACTTCTGACCTTCTCTTGTATGGTCCTATTCATCCTCTCAACAACACCATTTTGAGGAGGATTGTAAGGAGCAGTAAGTTCACATTTTATACCTTTTGACTCACAAAAGTCCTAAAAGGCCTTTGAAACATACTCCCCACCATTGTCAGTGCGTAAGCATTTAAGCTTCTTGCCACTCTGATTCTCCACAAGTGTCACAAACGTTTTGAAAACACTAAACGCTTCATCCTTGTGCTTGAGAAAGTAAACCCATACTTTCCTCGAGTAATCATCTATAAATGTCATAAAGTAAGAAGCTCCCCCTAGAGATAGGTTAGGCATAGGTCCACACAAATCACTATGAACAAGTGCCAACTGTGTATCTCTTCTATTGGTTTCTATTGGTTTCTTCAGTAAGCAGACTTCCTTCGACACCTGCTATGTTCAAACCATCTGGAGGTGCAGAATTACTCAAAGCTGTACGAAAAGTGTCCCAACTTTCCGGCAATGTGATCAACAGGAACATAGCTCTAACAGGTTTATCAAACTTGACACCTTGAGCTGACAACTGACTGTAGATTTTGTTGAATTCATTCAGATGATTGGACATAGGTGTCCCTTCTTTCATCTTCAAGTCAACAAGCTTCTTAACACTAGGTTGGTAACCTAACAGGACATAAAAGTGTCCTTTCAGGGTTTTAAAAAAAACCTCCAAAACCATAGTAGATCCACTCATTTTGTAGAATCCTTTCATGAGGTTATAGTTCAAGGCCTACTACACATGTAAAAAATAAGAAACTTCTAAAATTTCTCATCTTTTGGTCACACCAAGCCTCCAAAGTTGATGGACCAGTACATTTTCATCAAAACAGTCATTTCTTACGTTTTGTTGCATAAAAATAAGATTAGGGATTTTTGTAGGACTTGAGATAAATTCCGTAGTTAACTTCAATGGGTTGGTGATCAGAACATATGATTGCTTCTCACTCACTATTTTTTGTTTTGCCAAAATAAATAGGTACAAAAAGTTGAATTTTTACCATTCTACAAACCTATCATCAAAGTTTATATAGCCACACTCAATACAAATAATATATGCACGTTTTCTTAGTTCCCTATTGTCCTTTAGGTTCATAAGGAGCCATGGAGCATGTCAAAAGAATAATAAATCTCTTACCAAGGAGAATCTTGGGGACAAAGATGAAGTGCTAAATACAGCAAATATGAAAAAACTGGGTTCAACATTATGAGTTGTAGAATCCCATAGAAACTATTCAATATCTAGGCAAATTTGATCCTTATGACTAGATATGGTTGCTACCTACAAAATGCATGTAGTTGTCACAAGAAACTAACAATATTGAAAAATCTATACTTGATATACTAGAATGTTTCGTTTTCTTATATAATTGAAAAAATCAACCATCGTTGTCTACTATGCAAAATAGGGTATTAGGTGCCCCAAAACTCAAGGAATATTAGCTTTATGTTACAATATGAGACATAGAAAATCAAAACTGCATTTGGATATCATGAAAGCCATCAAAAAAATCATAGAAGAGCTAAAATTGGCTAAAAAACAGGATTTGATAATTTTTGTAATTTCGTCATAACTTACAACTTTAACATTTATTTCTCCCTAGAAGCATCAGGACATGTTGAGGACTACTAAAGATAGTTCTCTAGCATTATAGACCTCACAAATATGAATTCTAGAGTGGTATAGTTGCAAAAAGTTGAAAAAAGCCAAAAACAGGACCCGTTTTTTCACACAGTTTAGGTTGTGAAATGTTGTGCAAGGAAAAGGTTAAAGATGGAATTGATATTCCAAAAAAATGTCGAGTTTTTTTCAGCTCATGAGACAACTTTCTAGACAGATAGCACTTCAAAATCCATTTTGAAACTCTTGACATAATTCAAGGAAAATGGTCACGTCACAGGACATAAAAGTGTCCCATTACCAACCTAGTATTAAGCCAGTATACCTGTGAAGCTGCACTCTGCTTCTCATAAAGATCACTCAGCTTTAACCATGCTTGATAAGCCGACATCTCGTCTGCTACATTGAAGTAAACGCTTTCTGCCAAAGTCAGCATAATGGTAGAAAGTGCCAATTCATCCATTTCGCTCCATTCATCTTCGTCCATATCTTCTGGTTTTATCCCCTTGAGCTTTATAGGTTTTATCTGCTTCTTTTGTACCAACACATGCCAAATCTGCTTCTTCCACAATGGAAAATTGGTTCCATGCAGCTTCTTGATATCGTAAAGAGCAGTGTCCTGTGATCCAGCCATAGCTACGCTTCACAGTAGTTTACTTTTCTGGGAAAAATTCGGCAGAGTTTCCCCTGTAAACTGACCTCTGAACCAATATCAACCTGTCAAATGAACCAAGAAAGCTTCAGATTCTGCATAAATTTCGGCAGAGTATCCTTTGTAAAATGGCTCTGGTGTACTCAAAAACAGACCAAAAAACAGCTCAAAAAACACTATCTCTCTGACACTGTAAGCTGCGGGTAAACCTGTCCTGCACCTGTACTGTCTCTCACTGTCCTATCACTGTCCTGTAAGCATAGACTGTATCAACGGCAGTAAAGCAAAGATGCAATCCCAACTGTCTAACTCGCAGTCAATACATCCTAGCTGCCTATCTAAGGGTGCTTGAGGGATCGCTCCAAGACCTGTATCACCAAAAGGATCTCAACATTCGAGAATCCCCCAGCTCAATAAAACCTCACTCGACCCTCAACAAAGGCTGCAGTAAATCTGACAGTACATAGACTTCCCACAAAGTCATACATCCACAAATTTCACACTGTATGTTGTAACTGCTGCGGCGGTTGTTTGCTGCGTGACTCACAGCCAGCAAACCCTCAACAGACATACATCATTTCTGACAATACATCCCATGTGGTGTTAAGTATGGAGCCTGATTTACCCTTGTAATTTTCTGTGGTAAAAGTGCACATTTGTAAAGCCCCCATTATGAGGAGAAGCCATCGTGCGTGAAGGAAAATCACTCACCGGAAACCAAAATTTTCACGGACAAGAATCAGGGGCAACTTTAGAGGCCTCGGAGGCGGAGGCCCTCGAGACTTTTTTTTTCACCGGAATATTCCTTTTTGCCGGAATATTATGGCCAGACGGCGACCGGAAAGTGGTCGAAAAACAACCGGTCGGTTGGCCGGTGGCTGGTAGTCAATGGCCGATGGCCGGTGGTCGGAAGTCAATGGCCAGTGGTCGGTGATCGGAAGTCAATGGCCGGTGGCCGGTGGCCGAATTCAAAAGCGCACTTGTCTTCTCAAGGGCGGCCACACATGGGCGAATTGGAGGGTCCGATTTGGACTTATTCACACAAGGGTGGCTACACATGGCTGTCTCTCATAAGAGAGGGCAGCCCTTTTGGCCTATAAAAGGAGGCCATTTCTACACACATTTTATAGTGTGAAGTTGATGCAACAAGGTGAGTGTGAGGTGATGAGAGTGAAGCAAGGCGGGAGCTCCATTAAGGGTATAATCCCTTTGTAAACTACTTCTTGTTTTGAAGTACTAAAGCCATTGAGTGGTTGCTTTCCTATGGACGTAGCCCACATTGGGTGAACCACGTATATCGTGTGTACTCTCTCTCTCTCTCTCTCTCTCTCTCTCTCTCTCTCTCTCTCTCTCTCTCTCTCTCTCTCTCTACTCTATAATCTCGTGTATGTAAATCTGTCTCTCTCCATTAAGTAATCTACTTAATTATCTATTTAGCTACGTCTTATTTCCTAAAATCAATCCAGCCAAGCCCTCGAAAATCAAAAAACGGCTCAAAGGCTACAAAGCGTCAAATTCGACATACGAGGTCAAACTGACTCCAAATGGGCCAAAATTGGATGAGTTGCTTCAGGACTATGTTGCAGACAAATCCATAGCCTCAAAGATGACTAACTAACTCTACAGGCCATGTAGTCACAAAAATCAATGATTTCAGAGTCGACAAGGCACGAAGTGATGCCGGCAAGACCAAATTTTACCAAATTCAATTTAGGACTTGTTTTAGGTGTATAGAATGTGTTTAGGTCAAAATTTTCAAGTTTTGCAAGAAAACGTTGACTGCAGTAAATAATCGCGATTATTTACTTTTGCAATATTTTGGCTTGAAAATGGTATCATCACCTCACGTATCACTTGTACACACCTATTACATGCAAAATTTCAAGTATGAGCCAAAATGATCAATTATAACTTGGAAAATTGCTAAAAAACGCAAAGAAGTCCTTGCAAGCCAAATTCTGAGTTATGAGCCACATTTTTTGATCCAAATCACCTCATATCACGTACACAGGGTCTATACCATGCCTAGAACCAAGTTGCACCAAAAAATGTTCATTTTGATGAAAAAGTTAATAATCGTGATTATTTACTTTTTTGCCAAGATGGGGGAAATTTGCAACTTTGCCATCATAGGACCAAAGTACATGATGTCCTAAGCCCACTAGCCAAGTTTGAACAAATTTGGAGCTCAAAATCTCAAAATTCCTTTACATCTACTGTTTTAGAGACTTAAAGCCTAAATCTAGCACCATTTTCATCCTATGTACCCAAATGAGCCCATATTTCACTCAGAGTATCTATTTGATATATACTTCAAGCCTATAATGCCAAATTTGTAAAAAGTTGACAAAATTACTCAGCTGTAAATAATCGTGATTATTTACTTTTGTTACAATTTTTTGTTTGGAGTTCATAATTTTGATCTTTCCATGTGTTTATGCATCTATGCATGTTCAAAAATTGATTTGAAGCAAATTGGACTCAGTTTGTCAGCAATTCAGACTGAAGGACATTTCAGAGCAGAATCTGCCAAATTTGATTCTTTGACACTCTATTCACTTAACAAGAGCCATGGAAGCTGCAGAGAAGGCCAAGAAGAGGGTCTCGCAAAAGGAGAAGCTGCAAGAGCTACCGCCATACCAATTGGACCCCAGTTTAGTCAAAACAGCCAAAGCTGAGACAAAAGAAGCCAACATAAGGCTTGGGCTCAGAGAGTTCTACGAACAAGAGCCATGTGGAGTAGATTTCCAAAAATTTTATGAGCTTTTGTCCACAATCAAGGAAGATGTAACATCCCATATCTCTGACCAGCAAGGGAACAAGGTAGAAGTGGTCATTACAAAAGAGATCGTGGCCGAAGCTCTCAAACTGCCAACAGAAGGGATGACGATGAGAGCTAGAGATAGAAAGACGACAGGAACCTTCACCAAGAAAACCACAGCTGCAACATTTGCCGATCTCATCCAGGAGCAAGTGGAGGAACCAGCAAGATTCTACCACCAACACTTCCATTTTCTCACAAAGAGACCGCCAAGGTACACGACACCCAATCATGCAGTTGTGATCACATTTACACAAGTTTTAAAAACGACAACCAGACAACCCATCGACCACGCGCAGTACGTGTTTTCCACACTGGAGGGAACAAAGAAAGAGGCTAAGATAATGTATCTCGGAGCAGCAGAGGTACTCACAAGAATTGCCTACCATGCTACCGGCATGCCAGACAACTTGCCGCCTGCCCTAGATCAGAACACATGGATCGTGTTTGCACAACCATCCCCTCGAGCCACAAGATCTACCAAGAGAACTTACAAATCCAATGAAGAATATGCCAAGAGCTCTCCAGAATGGCATAGCAATGAAAGCTCTAACAATGAGGAAAGAAGAGCATGCATCAAAGAAATGAAAAGAAAAGTAGTGGCAGCACATCAAGAGGAGCCACAACAGAAGCAGGCAAGGTTTGAGAGAGAAAAGCACTCCTATGAACGAAGCCACCAAAGCTGAAGGCAAGGACCCTGCAAAGTGGGTACCTATAGAAGTCAAAGGACCAAGAACAAAGCACCCAGCATGAAGAGGAGCAGAGGATCCAAAGGATCTATTGGAAAGAATGTACCAGGAGGCACAAGCATTGAAGCTGAAAGAGGCTCAAGAAGCATAAAAGAAAGCTAGAGATGCGGCGAAGCAGCAAAAACAAGCAGAAGAAGCAACACACCAAGGTGAAGCCCAGAACGAAGAAGGTGGGATGTCCCCCAAACCATCCTCACCATTTACAAAATAGCATGATCACCCCATGCCAAGCCCTATAGCATCACCCAGATAGAACCACACAAGCTGAGCCCACTAGGGAGAAAGATCCTGAACAGAAAGAAGCAGCAGAATCTGCACAATAGGCAGCCACTACTCAGGAGCAAGCCAAAGCACAAGAACCAGAGCTGGAAAGGGTAGCAAGTCCTGCACAAGAAGACTCAACAAAGTTTGAGCAGACAAAAGAACAAAAACAGAAGAAACCCCTTTTACCTCCACACAACACAAAACGGCCGAGGCATCCACGAAGCCTCAAGATGACAAAGCAGAAGAGGGCCAACCACAGCCTCAAGGGAAAGAACAACCAGCCGCCATGATCCACCAAGAGAGTCACAAGAGACTGTCGAAACGTCTAGGCAGCTCACAAGAAATGAAGACTGGCAGACAAACAATGAGGCAATCTTGCAAGTCAATGAATATGCAAAGCAAATGCAGGATATGACAGAAAAACTCCGATCAACAGTACTTAGCCGCAAAAAAAAGGCTAAAGAATTGGGGATGGTGATTGACACTCTCCAAGGAGAGTTAGAAGACAGATTAAATTCATCATTGATCTGCAAACACAAGTCCAGGTATTGAAAGCTGAAGTTGAACAACATCAGCCACCAAGAGATAAACAACAAAAGGAAATGGAGGAGTTAGGTGAACTTCTCATGAAGTTGACAGATGCTTGCAAAACAAAAGACGAACAGCTGACCGAGGTCACTAACAAACTTCTAACTACAACTTTATCAGTTCAGAAGATTCAACTATAGCTAGATGTCATGAACGTCTCCTTGCAATATTCAGAACAGAGGATAAATGATCAGGCAACCTTTTTGCAACAGATACAAGAAAATCCCACAGTTTCCTCGATCAAAGGAACAGACGAAGTGTACAAAGCACTAGAGAGAAAAAGAACAAAGACCTTGATCTAGAGCTAAAGCTGGAGCAGTTTCAACGCAGAGACCTGTCATTAATGCGGGTGCAACGAGAAGAAGAGCTGCTCAAAGAAATAGCCGAGCTAAAAATACTCAAACAGCTATTGAGAAACGCATGAAGAAGCGGAAACTTCAGAACAGCCACATATAGATATTCCCTCAGTCTCTTTTGCGGAGATGGAAACACAGCCAAGAGAAGGGCTAGGTGGAGAAGAGGATTTTCAAGTACCATTAATAGAAGCAGATGAAGTACCAATGGTCCAACTTTCAAAAACTGAGAAAGATGCACTCAAAGAAAAGATTACACAAGAGACGGATGAGCAGCGGAAAGCAGCGATTGATTGGGAGTTGAGAGTTCTTCACTCTATCAATGTTACTCAACTCACTCCCAATCAAATCAATGCACAATGGCATCAACAATCCCTGCCACATCCTTTGATAAAGGTGGAGTTGCTCCAAGTCAAAGAAAGACTTTATAAAGACATGCAAGTAGAAGGCATAGATGAAGACCACCCTAAGTGGAGGAAGAGTTGGCTGAACAAGAATCCAAGATACCTGATTCTGTTCACAAGAGCACTTGTGGCACTTCAAAAGGATCCAACTTTTTGTAATGTACCAAGAGTAAGGACCTGGCAAGCACATTAGGTAATAACAAAGAAGCAACCAACATGGTTGAACTACCCAAGATTGCCAAATTCAGGAAAGGGATTGCCGACAAAGGAACACATGGTGAAAACCCTAACGGGCGCCATGGCATTCTTCAAAAGTCTTCCTGATCTATCATGTGAGATGATTTATAACATTTTTCGAATGCTGCTTACCTGCATTGAAGCCTTACATGAGCCAAAGCAAGCAGACGTCCCATGGATATCTTTCCTCGAGGGCAATAAAGGCTTATGCTACAATCTCAGATGGTCAACCTTCCAAGAAGTATGGCTTCTATGCCTGATGCATGTTCTTACCTTCTCATAATATGTTGGCGTTTGAGGAAGCATTCTACACAGGGTTCTTCACTTGGCGAATGAAGATTTTTGGGCCAGTGATCAGCAACCTGACTTCAAGATTTGTAGGCTACTCCGCAGTTGAGCTTAAAAACAAAGTCACTATGCAGTTTTTGCAGGTGCCAAATAAAGAGAGAAAGATCATATACGAAAAGGCTCTACATGCATTTAAAGACCGCCTCGCCAGTCGTCAACCCGAAAACTATTTCATCCCATAAAGAAGTTGTGTCAAGGGACGACACAGGCAGGGAGGGGGGGAGTTAGCAGCAAGCTAACTCGAATACCATTTTTTGGAGCTCTCATAACACTTATTATTTTGCTAAATCAAGAATATTGTAACTCTTATTTTCTGGATAAACCTTGTAATTGATGAGACAAGGCTACAAGCTTCCAGATTGTATCAACCTGTCATTACCCATCTTTAGTTAAGAGCTCCCAGATTATTAGTTTTGACCACCAAAAACCTTGGCTAAGGTATAAAAGCCAATTTTTGTAAGTTATTTTTAAGTTTTGGATAATGAAATACACAGCATGAGCTAACGCCGCTCACTTCTCTCCTTCTCGCGCTTCCTACTCCCTCCTCGGTTGTGACATTGCAGTTGCGTCTATTGCATTGCAACCACAGGTAAGAGCTCTATGCATTGATGTAAGCATTTCCGGTATTTCATAGCTTTTGGCATCGCCGAGACCTACGGCCTAATTTCATCATAAGTAGGAAAAACTAAGCATAGTGGGGTATTGGGACATCATTGCTAAGCATTTAGATGCATTCTGGGTCGAAAACGACTAGGTCAAAAATCCACTGCTGTTAATAATCGCAATTTTTGCACTTGACCTAAAGTGGGATTTGAGACCATAAGCATGTGTGCTTAGGTCTTATAAACTTGTCCTAGAAGTTTTTTTATGTTTGGATGTCATTTGATGTTGTAACAGATGTGATTTGTTTGCCGATGAGCGATTGGCTTTTGGTGATTTCAGTCACTAGAGTGTACCTTGAGTTAGATGCGAGTTGTTTGTTTTTTTCCGAGGGATTGACAACCTCTTGTAGCCTCTATGCACTAGTTGAGTCAGCTTCGTCCCATGGATTGAAAATTTTATCGTGGATCTTGCTAAATCTGCAAAACAAGATAGGAGTGAGGTTAGACACCCGTCCCACATATTTTCAGCTCACTTTGTATAAGTCTTGGCCTCATTTGGAGTTCCAAAGTTGTATATGCTACCTAGAGGGATCAAGCTTAAACCCATAGTAGAAGGGATTGTGTTGAAAGCCTTTAAAAGGAAGCCTTTATGCAAGGAGGCTTCATTCTTGAGTATCCACTCTTGAGGATCCACTTTTGAAAGCTCCCTCTCTCTTGAGTGTTCACTCTATGGCTTAACCTTGAGCTTAATGTCCATGCTTAAGAGGCTAGTGCTAATCCATTGTAATTAGAATAAGCTCTTCTTGATTAATGTAATTCCTATTTTCTCATTCGTCTACTTCTTCTCTACATTTCATTATGTCATGAAGTAGTATTACACTCTCATTATTCTAGATTTGAAAGAGGTACGTACTTCTTGCTATTAACCACTCTTATTCTTCTATGAGCATTCGATTTGTGATTAAGTTGGGTATTAATCTTGTAATTAGGTTGGGTATTAATCTTGTAATTAGTGTGTGTGCCCTATTGTTTACTTGTGTGTAGATAGGTTTTATGAAACTCTAGCACCACTCACCTCGTGTGTGTAGCTATTGATGAAGTGCCGTGATTGACATGTGGTGATTGGAGAGGCCAACACCAATGTAATTAGTGTGTGCTTATCATTAGTGTGCTTGGGGTTTCTAGTCTATGGTAAGTCGGACCCAAGACGACAGAGGTTTTGAGCACGAGTGTCCTCTCTAGAAGGCATCTCACTTTCATCACGGTCCTCTCCACTTGTTTATCATTGTATCACTCGACACATTTGTGGATTGCATCTTTGAGTAAGGACAAGACTACTTGGATAGTTAAAGCTGAGATGTGAAAGAGATGTATGCAAATGCAGTAGGGAATTCCCATGATTCGAGCAAAAAAGACCGAGCACTATTGCACAACTCTCATGTTTTTGCTGATTCTTTAAATTTTGATGAAACTTGATTCCAATGGTCATGACCTCGAAGTGTGCATGTTTAATATTAGAGTTGTAGAACCAAATTAACCCTTCCACAGCCTCTCGGTGTGAGCCAAAAAGTGGTTATTTCCCTGTAACCCAAAAGCATGGAGGTGCCACCCTTGTTTGACACTCATTGATGACTAGTTCACGTCAATTGCCACCTTCTGATACCGCATCAAAAGCATGGAGGTGCCACCCTTGTTTAACACTCATTGATGACTAGTTCACGTCAATTGCTACCTTCTGATACTGCATCAAAGCAAGTCATCTTTCTTCTAGATTTTGTTCTTATTTTCCAAACTATCTTTGCTACATAAACCTCTTGGCATGGCTTTGGTCTCCCTCCAGATTTACCTACACATATATCGACATCTGCAATTGATGTCAGAATTTAAGCGATCTCTTATAGTGTCTACTTTGATTAGATAGAAAAGTATAGGTGTGTAGATTAGGTAGCATTAAGGTGTAGATAGGGGTCTATAGATTAGGTAAAGATTAGGTGGTGAGAGAGAGAGAGAGAGAGAGAGAGAGAGAGAGATGTAGAGAGAAAAAAAGAACGTGGTATGGGAGCATAGCACCTGATAGTTGAACGTTTCCTCTTGAGTATAGTCATTTTTTTAATTGTGGCGTTGTGGTCTTTGATCCACTCATGTATGAATTACCGTAACACACCCTTGGTTTTACCACTATTGAGTTTGTGATGATATCTAAAGAGGTGCCATTAGACTATTGGCACTACTAGCTCCTACTTAAGTCTAATAGTATGGTCCAATTCTATGTATTTAATTATGAGTGTATAGATGCTTTGAATATATGTATCCCATATAAGAGTGTGTAGATGTGAGGCTATGTATATACATATATATACAAGTGTGTATATATATGCATGTATGTAGGCACTAAGTAAGGGAGCTTAGCACCCAATTTTTGAACACTAAGTAAGGGAGCTTAGCACCCAATTTTTGAACACTTCCTTTCGGATATAATCTCTTTTTTGTCGTGGCGTTGCTGTCCTTGATCCACTCATGTATGGATTTCCGCAATGTACCCTTGGTTTTACCACGATTGAGATTGTGATGATATCTAAAGAGGCGATACTAAACTATTGGCACTACTAGCTTCTACTTAGGTCTAATAATATATGTGTATGTATGTATATACGTACTATATGTGACTGCGTATATACATCTATCTACCTTTGTCTCTATGCTATCTCTACATCTGATCTACTTCTATTAAGTGTAGAAATATAAAGGAGTGTAGATTAAGTATAGGTGTAGATTACGTGTAGAGAAGTGATATAATTAGGTGCATAGTAGGTTCTTGAGAAGTGGTGAAGATTGAATGTCAACATATAGAGGTATGTAGATTAAGTATAGGAAAATTAAAGAGAGTCTTGATCCTAATACTTACAAACTAATCTCTTGTAGATGTTGAACAAGGAGCCACCTAATAGGGAGCATCCCTCACATTCTTCCTTTGGTTTTTCACGGCCCAAATGGGCCCCCATCCAAGGTGGACATCACCTCTTAGTGGACTCGAGTCTTCAGATACGGTAAGCCCAAGCAACGGATTTTGGTTTATATGTAGCTAGTTTTTTGCAAGGAGTGTAGATTTCTTTTTGTTATTTGTAGGCATGGCCTTCTTACATCTATGGAAGTGTCAATGCATCTACTCAGGTTCCTCTGCCAGTGGTAGATCCGGACCTACAATGCACAATATCTTTATAAGAGGAGTACAAGAGGTGGGCTTGATGTGTGTAGGAGTTGATTGATTAGTGATTAGAGTATGATTAGCGTTATTCTTGCCATGTCTAATCTATACTTGCATTGGAGAGGTGTTTTCTTGGACAAAAAGCATGATACACTGTTTTTTCAACATTGCTTATTACTACATCACAAATGGTTGAAATAACAAGGGCTCATAGCAAAGTATCAATGGGTGTGGTCAGATGGAGCAACATCCCAATTTAAGGCAAAGCAATTGTTTTACTTTGTTGCATGATACAAACAGATCATAGGTATTGAAATGCTATGGAACTTCTTTTGCTCAAGTCATGGCAAGGGTGAACATGATGGAGCAGGTGCAGTTTTATTAAGAGAGCGTTGACACAAGAGCAACTCAAGGTAGATGGTGTACCTATGAAATTACTCAGGTTCAAATGGAGAAGGCGGGGTTTTCTCGGAGATCAAAGAAGGGGATGTAGACCGTAACATTAGTTGGGATTTTGAAGCTATTCCTCAATCTCGCTCCATTCATAGTGTTAACAGATATGATTTACACAATGCTCGAGCGCTTAGGTTTAGGTGAATGGCATGCTTCTTCACTTGGTGCTTGAATGTGGCTTGGAGAAGATGCACAAACAAGGCCTATGTTGGAATCTAGATGTATCACATTATTGTCCCCATTGATGCATTAGGTAGTGATAATGATGAACCCTTGTATGCAGGCCATCATGATGCTTTGAGTGATGCTCTCATAGTTGGAGACAACTTTGCAGTCAATGCAAAACTAGCCAATGATGAAGGTGCAGAGTTTTACATTCTCGAGTGCATTGAGTCAAAGCAGAGGGCCAAAAGGCACATGCAAGATGGATGGGGAAATACTATTGATAAGAGGTGCTACTTTATAATGGGGATGTTCTATGGAGTAGTTGATGGAAGAACGTACACCATCCTCCAGCAAAATCCACCTGCTCTTTTGTACTCACACCTTGAGAGCCCTATTAAAATTCCCATGGAAGAAGTGGAGAGTTGCAATAGTCTATATAGAATGTCATTAGAAGTTTATGAGGTGGAATATAACAACATGGCGATAGATCTAGAGGTAGACAATAGAGTAGCCGTTGAGGAGGACGAGTGTTGAAAAATATGGACAATGTATTCAAATCTGTTCATAAGAATGTACTACATTTGCATGTCGCCTCTTCTTTTCTCAAATCCGCTCATAAGAATGTACTGCATTTGGTTGTTGCCTCTTTTCCTCTCAAACAATCTCATTGTTTCTAAAAAATGTATGTTGTTTCTTGTCCAGTTTCTTTCAAGCAGCTCATTGCAAGGTCTTCCAGCAATTAGGTTTCTAAATGGTTTCTATTGGTTTCTACCATTGGTTTCTACTAGGACATGCTTTCTACCACAGCCTGTTATAGTTTCTAGACTAGTTTCCACCATGCTGGAACCAATGGCAGAATGCTTTCTACCACTCCATGAGAAGTTTCTACCATTAAAAAGGTGATTTATATTCAATAACACCAACAAAAGGAACAAAGTAGCAAACCTGCTAGTAGCCACACACATGTTTTCCCTCAAAAATGTCACAAACTGATGAAATATTTTGTATATTAAATTCCCAAGGGAGCATAGGCCTGTTGGTTGGGGTTTACTAAAAGCGGTTTTGGTATTCTTTTTGGTGCTGAGGTTGAAGTTTTGACGCTCTTAGGCTATAAAGTTATAGAAGTGTCCCACTTTTTCTTTTGCCCAACAATGGTTTTGCATTGCAATTTTTCAGACTCAGATTTCACCTAGAGCATATGTGGATGTGTAAGTGATCATTTGAGGTGCTAAATTTGAATTTTTTTGCTCATACACTTGCACAAGCACTAGACAGGTTGACATGTACTGATTTGGCTGCCAAATATGACCATATTGATGTGTTTTGAAGTTTAGGTCAAAAACCACCAAGAACACAAGTTTGAGCTCTATTGAGTGAATCGGAGCGGGGAAATCAAGAATTTCTTGTTGTACACCTGCACAAGACCATGCTTAAGATGTTTGCAGTGTTTTTGTTTTCATACGACTTCAAATTTGCAGGCTAGGTAAGTGTGTGTGTCTTTGACTAGGTCTGGCAGGACAAAATTGACCATATCTTGCAGGAAAACCATCATTTGGAAGTGCACATAGCATCAAAAGAACCTACAAGTGACAAGGAAGATAAGGCAACACTCATAGTTGAAAAAATCCAGATATGGCACCAACCGCGATATGTGGCACCATACCCAAAAGTGCAAATTGATTATGCCACTAGGTACTCCTTGATTGGGGCTATCCACCACTGATACCCACCAAGTTTCATTGGATGCCTAAATCTCTCTAGATCTGAGATTTTGTATGCACTAGATTGAGAAGAAAAAAGGGCTTTTGATAGGGCTTTTGAGCTCCAAATTTAGTGAGCATAGGCTCATGAGGAAGCCCTAACCTCTGGCTACTCATTGCTATTAGAAAATCCCAAGGGGGATGCATAAATCCTTGTAGATCTTGAAATTAGGTTTGTGTGAGTTGAAGCAGTAAAGCCCAATTTTGCAAGTGATAAACTTATTCAAAACTTTGGTGCACAGGCTCATTGGGAAGCTCTAAACATAAGGAACAACTGGACATATTCAAAATCATCAAAATCCTAATATGACATGGATTGTGGTATCTACCACTAGGATTGCTCTGGAAGTTGACAGTAGTATCGGATACCAAACAACCTAGGCAGACTTTTGAGACCCCCCACAAGCCATTTGAACCTTTAGGTTTCCCTAGATTTGAAGACTTAGCCAAGTGGGATGCCAAGGGAGTTTGAGACCCTTTTGAAAGAATAAATTTCACTTAAAATAGGTGTGCATAGGCTCAGAGGGTTGCACAGACCACGGGGCACAAGGAGACAACTTCAACCTCTCTAGAAATCAAGGTGGCAGTGATCGCATTCACCACCACCGGGCACTTCTTTGGAAAAGATATCATTATCTGCATCTACCCTTGGGATACCCCTTGGGACCACCCAAAAGAGATTTGAGTGCTTGAATTGCACCAGAATTGGAATTTTGTCCAAGAGGACTGCCAATTGAGCCAAGGCTTTTTGGGGTTAGAGAATTCTCCCTCACATTCACCTGAGCATAGGCTCAAAAGAACCCATAGATTGCTAGGGTCAAGGAAGAACCTGCATGAGTAAGCACCTTTAGGAATACTGATGCTTTATGAGTAATGATATGTGAGGAAACTACTTCTTTCTTGTATGCTACAGCTTCTTCCTCTTCCCTTCCCTCACTCCCTGTTTGCTCTCTCCACCTTTGAATGTGTTTGAGGTCTTGGGATTGAGGCCGAGGACAAGTTAATGTTTTCGCAAGGTAGTTATTGGCATAAATTTGGTGCATGAAGTTTACCATCCTCATTGCATCAACAAGGTCTCAAGGAACACAAAGCATGTATTGTACCAAGTCTCTCTTCATGGGAGAATCTATAATACAAAAGCCGTTTGGAGGGGGGACCGGCTCCAAGTAAATACGATCCTCAACTGTTGTCAATTTCTCTAATTCTCTCTCTCTTTTATAAGTAACCCCTTGACATCTCCTCTTCCTCTTCAGTAATCAACACTCCATTCCTCTTTGCCTCTGAGATTGTCGAATCTAACCACCAACTAGTTGGAAAGTCAAGCAATTTCTGAAGATGATCTGGAAAAGGAAGGTTTCTAGTGGCACTGTTGTGCTCGAACTGCATGCAATCTGTCAAGTGTTGTTGCTTTTCCCCTTCGTACCTCTCTAAACACTTTTGCATGATGTCTGAGTTGAGAAGGAAAAATCTCATAACCTTTTCTCGCATTGTGATCTCCATCTTCCTAACGATACATTGTCCCTATGGCTCATCCCCTGTCACCTTTACATTGACCTACTTTAATTCCGCTACAATCAATGGTATAGCCATATTTTGTTACATCATCTAAATCATCAAACCATAAGTAGATGCCTTAAAAAAGTAATTATTAGCCATCAAATCTTCCACAATCTTTCTTGTTTTGAGAGGTAACCCTATTTGCCTAAACTTAATCATACTATCTTTCAAAAACAATAGATTCTGCCTTTTAGATTCAATAAAGGGGCTTTTCTTAATTTGTAGAAATCTAATCAAACCTTTTCTTAAATTTGTGTAGCAATTTTGGAGATGATAAATCCTTATTCCATTGTTGAACCCACTCATTTTGTTACCATCTCTTTACCCTCCATGAAGTATTCCTCCATAAGGGCCTTCTTGAAAGCCATCTAGGTAGTCAACATGAGCCATACAAATTTCTTATACACATACACAAAGTTCAAACACCACAATTAAGGAAAAATTTTCCACCGCTTTGAGCTCTTCAACCCCTTTATCTTTCATTTCTTGTTCATGTGATTTGCAAAATTTTGATGTATTTTTATCTTCAAACCAGCATGATCTGCCAGTTAACAAACCATGTAACACTAGACATATAGTTAGATGGTTCATAATATTGTTGGAATTCAACTTAACTATCAAGGTAGAGACCTGGTAGAGATATATACCAAGGGCATACCATTGCTAGTAGATATAGATGCTTTTTTGGATTCAGATTTGGCCTGGTTGCTATGACACACTAGTGAAATCCCCTGGTGGTTTTGTTTCATGATTGGAAACCTACAATGGCCACTTATTGTTGTGAGACTAAGTATCGAGCAGCCTTCATAACTAATTAATGGCTGACTAAGGGGGTAACAAATAGTAGTCTTCCACCATTATCTTTGATTCTAGCCAAAGTGTATTGGAAATTGCAAGGAACCCAATGCTCCATGCTCACAGAAATCACATTAAGTGTTGGAGCATGCAGTGGAAGAAGAGGGGGAAGAAACAAATAGAAAAATGGATGGCAAGCCCAATGACACCAAATATCAAACTCTACAAATGACACAAGAGAAATGATATAGATCCCCCTTGCTAATGTGAGGCCTTATTTTAGATGGTGAAAGCGGGCTTTTTGCTCCTCTTGCCGATTAATTTTAGACCTCTTCTTGAGGCTAGCTAGTCAAGGGTGTAGCAAAAAGGGTATGGTCTCTCACAAAGATTATATACCATGTTGTAATACACAAGAAGCCTCGAATCTAACTAATGATTTGGGTTACATTCATATATCTTCGATCTTTGATGGTTCTCAAGTCCATGCCTAGAATGTTGTCTCTTGGACCATTTATTGATGTAGGATATGTCAAAAATGGCCAAAAACTAGCAAGTCTTTAGTGAGTCTGGAGCCATGGCTTCTCTCCATATACAACACATGTGTTTGTATTTTTGAGGCATGTGGCTTATTGCAAGAAGCTAACATGGTCAAACAAATTCGTGATGCAATCAATAGCCAAGGATTTTGGGAACAAAAATCATGCACTTAGCAAAGCTTTGGTCAACATATGCCGAATAAGGAAAAGAAGTTATGGGGTGTTTTTTACAAATGCAAAACCAAGGCTTCTCTCCAAATGTGATCACCTATGCTTGCAGGAAAGCATACACATCATGCTCAGTAATACTTTGGTGCACATGTGTGCCAAATATGGTGTGCTCAACATGGACATAGCAACTAAGCATTATGCTATTTCCTTTACATGTAAAATGAGTTTTGTTTTCCAACTGCAATTGTGTACGGTAATCATATTGGAAGCATGTGGTATTATGCAAGAAACTGACATAGCTAAACACATACATTAAGGGGCTCTCAGAAACACCAATCTTTGCAATTCTGATGCTCAACATGTGATGGGGAGGAGCTGGGAGCACAACGGAAGAAGAATACGCACGCACACACACTCACACACACACCACCATAGCTACACACAGGTTCAAGGGGGAGAGCCAACGTACTGTATGCACCCTTTCTTTCTTCTCTTACCTTATACACTAAGGCACAATACACATTATACTTAGTGTTAGTGGCTCACACAAGTGTATAGCTGTACACTTAGGGTTAGCGGCAGTTAGTGATGAGCGGTCGGCCACATGGCCATTAAACCTAACATTCTCCCACTTGATGGCCAATGTGGGAGACTATAAAAATGGAAGAGCACCACTCTTCACCCAATGCCCATCAACTCACAACAGTGTTGAAACTAATGGCTGGAGAGACTCTTAGTGAGTGCATCCGCAGCGTTCTCTGATGTAGGAATCTTCACTAAATCAAGGCTCTTGTTTTCCAGGCATTCACGACTGAAGTGATGGCGCACATCAATGTGTTTCGTTCTGGAATGAAACACTGGATTGTTAGCCAAGGCAATAGCACTTTGACTGTCACAATGAAGAACTGGTGTACACTGCTCCAATCCAAGATCTTTCACTAGGCGAGCAAGCCAAATAGCTTCTTTGCATGCTTCACTCAATGCAACATACTCTGCCTCTGTGGTAGAAATGGATGTACAATCTTGAAGAACAGATCTCCAAGAAATAGCAGAACCAACAAATGTGTAAATCCAACCTATTGTTGATTTACGACTGTCAACACAGCCTGCATAGTCACTATCTACAAATCCCTGAATGGATGACTCTCCACAACCATAGCATAACTGTCTATCTGCAGTACCATTCAAGTATCTGAGAATCGACTTGACCGCATCCCAATGCTTTTTACCAGGGCTAGACATAAATCTGCTGACAACTCCCACTGCATGTGCAATGTCTTGTCTTGTAGCCACCATGGCATACATGAGACTACCACAAGCTGAAGCATAAGGAATTTTAGCCATCACAAATTTTTCCTCAGCAGATTTGGGACAATCGTTCTTGCTGAGTTTCAAATATGCAGGCAATGGAGTACTCAAGGCCTTCCCCTACTGCATGTTGAAATGATCAAGAACCTTGTGCACATACTCTTTTTGAGAAAGATACAACAACCTCTTCTTACGATCACGAGTAATGCGCATACCCAAAATGTGATTGGCTTCACCCAAATCTTTCATGTCGAATTGACTTTTTAGCTTGGTTTTCAAGTCAGCAATGTCCTTCTTAGAATGACCAGCAATAAGCATGCCATCTACATAAAGGATAAGCATAATAAGTTGTCCATTTGGTTGTCTTTTCATGTAAAGACATGGATCCTCATTACTGCGCTTATAGCCTAGGGAACGCATAAATGCATCAAACTTTTGATACCATTGTCTGGACGATTGCTTCAAGGCATAGAGACTTTTCAGAAGCTTACAGACCAAATGTTCCTTGCCCTTGAGCACAAACCCTTCAGGTTGCTGCATATAAATCTCTTCCTCAAGATCACCATGTAAGAAAGTTGTAATGACAGCCATTTGATCAAGCTCCATATCTTCAGTGGCAACCAAAGCAAGCAACATTCTTAGTGTCGTCATCTTGACCACTGGAGAAAAGATTTCCTGGAAATCTACACCATATTCTTGCTTGAAACCTTTGGCCACTAAACGAGCTTTGTAATTCTCAACATTGGATCCAATCTTCTTCTTGCAAACCCATTTACAAGGCAAAGCTTTCCTACCTTTTGGCAATGGAACAAGTTCCCATGTTTTGTTCTTTGCAATACTGGATAGCTCCCTCTTCATAGCATGTTCCCATTGAACCTTATCATTGGCTAGCATAGCCTCTTTGTAACAAGAAGGCTCACCACTATCTGTCAGCAACACAAAGTCTATGCCTGGAACAAACCATTCTGGAGGATGTGAGACTCTTTGAGATCTCCTCGGCTGATCGGAGCTTGTACTAGCCTGTGTAGTAATTGGCTCTGGAGCTATCTGTACAGGAGGTGATACATCGAAAAACGTCACTTTTCGGAATTCAACCTCTTTCGTTGGGTGCCTATGCATCTTGGTCTCATTGAAGACAACATTGCTACTACGGATTACTGATCGACTTTCCGGATCCCATAAACGATAGCCAAATTAACCATCTACACCGTAGCCAATAAAGATGCATTTCCTGGACTTAGGGTCAGGCTTAGCACGCAACTCCTTGGGTACATGTGCATAAGCTTCGTAGCCAAATGTACGGAGTTTTTCATAAGACAACTTATGTCCTGACCATAACTCCAAAGGTACACGAAACTGTAATGAAGCATGTGGTGATCTATTGATCAAATACACAGCAGTGTATAATGCTTCAGCCCAAAACGCTTGCGGTAAATTAGCATGTGATAGCATAGACATAATCCTCTCTTGGGTGGTCCTATTCATTCGTTCAGCAACACCATTTTGTGCAGGGGTATAAGGTGCTGTAAACTCGCTTAATTCCCCTACTTGAACAGAAGTCTGCAAACTCTTTGGAGACATATTCTCCACCATTGTCTGAGCATAAAGCTTTCAACTTATGTTCAGACTGAGTTTCCACACTAGGTAAGAACTTTTTGAAACAAGAAAAATCTCATCTTTAGACTTCATGGCATAAACCCAAACATGTCGTGTTGCATCGTCAATGAATGTAACATAATAAGACGCACCACCATGGGATTTAGAAGGCATAGGCCGACATAAATCACTATGCACAAGCTCTAAGGGCTTTCTTTCTTTGTCAAAAGACTGTGTACGATGTGCTCGTGTTTGCTTACCATATTGACAGTGTTCACAAAAGGGAAAATCAGAAAATGATAAAGACGGTAAGTAGCCCAAACGAGAAAGAGTTTCCATTCCCTTCTTTGACATATGACCTAACCGGCTATGCCATAAAGCAACAGTTGGCAGCTCGGTTACAGAAAGAACACTATTCTTGTCAAATACATAAAGAGGATAAAGTGTACCAACTTTAGAACCATGGGCTAAAATAAGATGACCTTTTGCAATACGCCAAGAATGCTGATGAAAAGTGACTTTGTAACCCAAGTCATCAAGACGTCCAACCGAAATCAAATTTCGTGTCAAAGCTGAAACATGATGCACATTATGTATGGTAAACCTCACCCCATTTTCCATAACCATAGCAATATCACCTATGCCCACAATGTCACAAGAGTAGCTGTCACCTAGTGTAATAGTGCCAATGGTTTCCTCATATGTAGTAAACCATTGCCTATGAGGTGTGACATGCAACGAAGCGCCCGAATCAAGAATCCATGTATGGGACACTTCACCACTAACAAGTAGCTCTGCTGGCATAGAACTCTGCAAAGATAGAATTTCTTGTGCATCATAAAATACATCATTATTTTCAGTCAACATATTGATGTCTTGTGCATCACAATCATCTTGCACTATGTTCAGTTCTTCAATCTTAACCGAACTCTTTGGTTTCTCCTCTTTATCATCATTGTCTTTGCCTTTGCCTTTACCTTTGTCACGCTTCCAAACATAACAATCCTTCTTTATGTGACCAAACTTATCACAATAATGGCATTGAACATTGCGACGACCAGGAGACTTTGATCTACCCTTTGAAGAATCTCTATTGCCCTCTTTCTTGGATTCACGATTCCAAGAACGACCTTTACGTTGTTTTCCATCCTTTTGCACATAATGAGCTTCGCCATGATGTGAGCTATCCATAGCCTTGCAGCGCATTTCCTCTGACAAAAGAGAACTAGTGACATCAATGTACACTAGCGTACCATTAGGAGCAGAGTTACTAACAGCTGTGCAAAATATATCCCATGACGGTGGCAACGAACAAAGTAAGAAGATTGCTTTCATCTCGTCATCAATATTGATCCGTTGTGCACGAATCTGGGCAAATAGAGAATCAAAGTCATTAATATGACTGGCAACACTGGCTAACTCCTTCATGTGAAGGTTAAACAGTTTTCGCATCATGAAAACCTTATTACTTGCCGTATCTTTTTCATAAGTGTTGCATAACTTTTGCCATAAAGCATAGGCAGATTCACATTCTAGCACTGAAAAGTACACTGACTCAACAAGGTGCAATTTAATAGTAGATCTGCATAGCTCATCAAGCTCCTCCCACTGAAACTGAGTCAAATTGATCTCTTCAGTCCGTGTCGCATAAATAATAGGCAATTTCTGTTCTTTTGGACAAGCACATCTTGCATCTGATTCTTCCAAAGCTGAAAATTAGTGCCATCAAACTTCTTTATGTCATAAATGTCACGGTCTTTGCTAGTAGCCATGGTGACAAAACTACCAAAAGATTCTGGGAAAATTTCGGCAGAGTCTCCTTTGTATTTGGGCCTATGTCAACCAAAATACGAGACAAAATGACCAAGTATGGCACTCACAAAGCATAGAAGAGAGCAAGGCCTCTCAAAAGCACACTGTATAGAGACCAACTGAGGCGCATAAACAGTCAAACTGACCATAGAATGCCAACTCGACATCAAAAGCACCTATACCACTCTATACATATCCTATGGCGAGGCCTCGTAAGGGATGCTCCAGCTACCTGTATCACCGAAGGTATCTCCACATTTGAGAATACCCCAGCTCAATGAAAACCTCACGCTATCGACCCTCAACAACGTAGGTTATGCAGCAAAAAACGTATAGCCAAGTCTCAGAAATGGCTATCTTCCGGACCAAGTCTCAGAAATGGTCGGGACTGCCGTACTAGCAAAAAGATGGCTCCACAAAAGCGTACAATGGCAGTATCCACAAAGACGTACAAGTCTGTCAAGACGCTCAAACAGGCGTCAAAAGCATGTGCCTACAACTAAACATCCCTGCGGGGAGTCAATCCGCTCTCAAAAGAGCTCAAACACTGTCAAAAGTGTCAACATATGCATGCACACATAAACAATTGCTCCCACTGGAACCATAATATCGTAAGCACTGAAACCTGTAGCCTGTACCTGTACCTGTACCTGTAGTCGAAGAAGACAATGCTGTCAAGCTCCCACTCTATGTGTGTGTATGAGGCCACTCCGAAAGAGGCTACACACTCCCGAATGAGCCGTGGGCTCTCGTAGATGGAAGAGACTGCAACAAAGGTACCTGTAACTGGCTATGGAAGCACTGCAGCACAAACTACCATAAGAGGGCTGAAAATTTCAGCTCTTGAACCGTAGCTCGAATGGGGTTTCTGATGGCTCGAATGGCTCCGAAAGGTGGGTAAAACAACAGGATACCTGTTGGAAACGCTCTCGGGAAGCTGAACTTGCCAATGGCAAAATTGGAATCCTGTTTGCACTCTTGAAAGTGTGCGCGCGCGGAAACGATTTCGAGAATGAAACCGCTCTGATACCAGATGATGGGGAGGAGCTGGGAGCACAACGGAAGAAGAATACGGATGCACACACTCACACACACACCACCATAGCTACACACAGGTTTAAGGGGGAGAGCCAACGTACTGTATGCCCCCTTTCTTTCTTCTCTTATCTTATACACTAAGGCACAATACACATTGTACTTAGTGTTAGTGGCTCACACAAGTGTATAGTTGTACACTTAGGGTTAGCGGCAGTTAGTGATGGGTGATCCACCACATGGCCATTAAACCTAACAACATGTATGTGAAATGTGGCATTCTTTTGACAACACAATTTTTTGTGTAATGCTTTAAGACTAGAATATGGTTTCTTCGAATGCATTGATTTGCAGGATATGATCAGCAAGGACATGACCGCAAACACTCGGCTCTCCCCCTCTCACCCCATTTACAAGGACAAGGGTCCTATAGAGCACGGAGCAAGGAGGATGCATTTGTACAAATAGTTGAATGAGAGGAGAGTCAATCTATACTTCCCTAGTCCTATTATTGGTATCATAGCAAAGGGGGGAGAAAGTCATGGATTTTTGCATGGCCATGAAAGTCACGGTTCTCTCTCCCTTTCTCATTTTGACCTTGAGGGTGTGTGTGTGTGCAAAGCTTCCTACACACACACACACACACACATGTTGATATTTTGACCTGCACAAAATGGCATGCTTTTGAGCTCTACGAGAGTGCCTTGGCACAGGGAGCAGACGAATTCATGATGAGATTGTGAGCCCGAGGCTATTCAAAGAATAAAATTGTGCCTGGCATCATTGTAGTTTCTGTGTATGCCGAGCGTGGTCTATTTATGAAAGCACAAAAGAACGTCACTACAAGGGATCACTTGGTTACCGACACCATTGTTTCGACGTCGATGATGGGCACCGGTATAAACATTGATAAAGGTGGAGGGAGACATTGCTCAATTCAAAATTCAAACTTTAAATTCCATTGCGTATACCGACACCTATACCGATTCTCATATCAACGCCTATACTGACGCCAATACCAACGCATATACCGATGCTCATATCTACACCTATACCAACGTTTTTTTTATCGGCACATATAGTGATGTGTATATCGACATCTATATCAACGTCTGTATCTACAACCTGCTGCTTTACAATACCTGAGAGCTCATTGTCTGTGTTTTCTCTCTTCTCCACACCGCGACCGCCTCCATAGCTCCTCCTCCCTCCTTGCCGTCCTTCATGGAGTTGCCTTTTCAGACTTCTCATCTATGCTTCCACACATTTCTACACAAAGAAGGTACATTTTTTTGTTGTATTTGTATGAGAAAATTTGTGTTTGGGTGTGTGGATAACAAAATGCTTATGCTTTGTTTTTGCAAATATTTGCTTGACCCTTCGTACTTCTCGCACACTCACATTCTTTAAATGTAAGTGCTCCTTTTTATTTCATGCACACACACATACACATAAATATTTGTGTTTCTATGTGTGGGTAAAAATGTTTATGCTTTGTTTTTGTAGGTATTTTCTTGACTCTTCGTATTTCTCGCACACTCACATTCTTTAAATGTGAGTGCTTCTCCTTTTTCTTTCATCCACACACACATACACATAAATGTACACACATAACTACACACACACACATAATCACTACTTATGATTATGATTATGATTATGTTAAGCTTATGATGCACATAATGAAAATGTTTATGGTTCTAACAATACCTTTATTGTTATGCTTATGCTTATGGTTATGGTTTATTTTTTGCTATGTCACTAACAATGGTTATTGTTTATTTTTTATTATGCTAGCAACAATGGTTATGGTTTTGATAACTCTTTTATGGTTATGGTTATGGTTATGGTTATGGTTATGTTTATGTTTATGCTTATGCTTTATGATAGTGGCAACGGTTATGGTGTTAAAAACGATTTTGGATATTGTATTTACATGGTTATGTCATGTGCAATGGTTATGTTTTGACACCCTTTTATGATCATGCTTATGCTTATGGTTATGGTTATGATAGTGACAATGGTCATGATTTTGTTTATGATTATGTCATTGGCATTGGTTAAGGTTATGTGTTGTCTATGGTTAAGGTAATCATTATGTTTAAATTTAAGGTTAGGGTTTTTCTTACGGTTATATTATGGTTATACTAATAGTTTTGTGTTTATTTATGGCAATGGTAATAGTTATGGTTATCATGGTTTCGATTATTGCAATTTTTAGTTTCGTATTTATGGTCGTTTGCATAACACTTTTTTTTTTTTTTATGATGCACTATCAATCTATCTTAATGGAAAGTGCGATTACATTTGCCTTCTTCTTTTGAGTAGAGAGGTTGTGCCTTTGTTACTGCAGCACATGTAGCAACAAATGGTACTACTCTCTGCTCAAATTTTTTTGCAGGTGCAGATGTCGGTATGTGCCTCTGTATAGGCGTCGGTATGAGCGTCGATATAGAAAGTGATTATACCGACACGTCTATCGACGATATGACTCCGACGCATATATGGATGCTTATTCCGATGCATTTTAATTTTAGACCAAGTTTATTTGCGTCGGTACAAATGTCGATTTTCATGCGACATGTTGTAGTGCGTGTTGAACTTTATGTGTGGGAGGTTGTCTCTTTAAGTTCATTGACTACCATATATGCCCAGATGGGCAAGGGCATGAAACACTATGCTTTTTAGTGAATGCAAAGTGAGCCTTTCTATCCATATGCAATCAACTTTGCATGTGTTTTGAAGGCAGGTTACACTGTGCAAGAAGTTGGCATGGGCAAACAAATTCATGATAAGATTGTTGGTTAAGGACTCTTTTCGGAAAAAAAATGGCACTTGGCATCATATTTAGTCAACATGTATGGCAAGAAATTTATAGTCACAAAGCACCAAAAATGCTTGACAAGACTTATGTTTTGGAATGTCGTAGTTCGCTCTCAATCCTAGACAAAGGTGGACAAGACGAACTTATGTTACTACAATTGGATATCCAATTGGACAAAAACTGACTGACTCCAAGGCAACCATAGTGCATAATATTAGTTTAGGTATCTATTTGTGGATGGTTTAAGATGTGTGTGCATGTGTGTGTGTGTGTACGCACGCATGCAAGTATCTCTACCCCTCCCCATCTCTTTTTAACCACAAATTGATGTCACAATTACGGGCTCGAGTATAATGTTTTTGTGTCTTTGGTCTTGACTAAGAAATAAGAGGTATGTAAAGAAAGTTGTGTAGAGCATCCTATTGTACCCCTAGTATGCATGCATTTGTCTCTAAGGGAGCAACTCCACAAAACACCTACCTTTGGGGTGTGAAGTCACATGACTAGCGAAGAGCATTGCAACTTGTCTTCACCATTGCGCTCAGAGAGTGACTCATCAAAAACATCAGAGCTACAAATGTGATGGGTGTTTTTCGAGTTAGGGAACGTTCACGCGTGGGTTTGTGATTGTCGGTTGTAAGCACCAAGGGAGGTTTGAAGAAATGGAGGAAAGGATGATTCTTTGTGGGCTTCTCTAATTTTTTAATTAAAAAACTAGTTTTTTTATTAAAAGACAAAGTTCACGTTATATTAGCCTTCAAAAATTACACCGAGGGCTAGTTTTCTTTTTCTGTGATCATTCATCCCTTTGGCCTCCCGTTGCTTTTTATTTGCCAACCTCTCAGTAAGCACTGACAGAGTTGAGGAAGAAGAAAACGAAGACGAAGGAGATGGAGAGGAGCGTGGGAGCGCTTGGCGATGTGAATGCCTGGCCAACAGAAGAGTCCCTGTGGAATAGAGCTGTAAGGTAGGCTTCTATGCTGTGCAGCCCGTTCCTCGTTTTCTTGGTCTGCGTTTTCGTTTCCCGCTCAGATCTGCCAAACCTAGATGCCTGCCCATCATCGCATACACCCACATCTGCTTTGTTAAGGATGCCCTTTGTTTCTGTTCGTTCGGTCCACTGAATATGTTTTAATGTGCGTGCCGCTCGCACCCACCTTCGCAGGATTGGCTGTGTGTGCAATGGCAGCAATGTTTTCCTTTCTGTGGAATCCTGCACATGTTTTCGGTCTGCCGAATCTTTGCTCTTAGCTAACGCTGTTTGGTTTGGAATGCCTTTACTTCATGTAAAATGCGACTGTTATCTTTATCTGTGTGTCTTGAGCCCTTTCGGTGAGCATGCCCTGTCAATTTGAGCTCCCCATCACCCTTTTATCGATTCCTCTCATCAACCCAACAGCTTGATCCAATCCGTCTTTGCTTGTCAACACGTTTCCGGTAATTGATAGATTTACGGAAAACATGACGGAGGGCCTCCTTCTGACCAACCTCTCAATGGAGAATCCCTCCACATTACTATCGATGGATTCTGGGCTAGCACAGGAAGAGGCGGAGTTTTCCCGACCAATGCCCATGTGCCGACCACCGGATATAAATCTGCCATTCACTGTTGATATCAATCCTGCTTCTTGGCTCAGTGATGCATCAGACATTTTAAATGTTGGATTGGCCTGCCAAGGCTATGACATAGACAATGTGTCTGTTCATAAAGGCAGCAAAAAATGTGGTCGCAGAGGGGAGTTTATATGGGGGGCCTGGTTTTTTTTCAACCACTATTTCAGGCCTCTTCTCACCGACAAAGGCAAGGCAAAATGTAGTCGTGAGGTATCAAGTCCTTCTTCTGTCCTTTTGGATAAGGGGGACTTAATGCTTGATCGTTTCTATGTACAGCATGACATGGAGAATATGTATATGTGGGCCTTCAAAGAAAGGCCACAGAATGCCCTCGGAAAGATGCAGCTCCGAAGCTACATGAATGGGCACACAAAACAAGGAGAACCTCAGTTTCCTTTCAGTGCTGACAAGGGCTTTGCACGCTCTCACAAGATGCAGCGTAAACAGTACAAGGGCTTGTCGAACCCTCAGTGTATTCATGGGATTGAACTCGTGCGCTGCCCGAACTTGTCTAATGTTATTGATGAAGACAAAAACAGATGGGTGGAGCTTACAGGAAGAGAGTTAAACTTCTCAATACCAATGGATGCGGAGGTCTTTATAGCATGGAGAACTCTTCCAAATGTGGACTCTGATTTTGAGAGGTCAGGTGACAAAGATACATCTAATCACACGAGAAAATTGTTACCAAAGAGGACATTGGGGAAGCTCAATGGAGCTATGCTGAATCTTTCTAGGAAGTCGCCATCTTTTGAGGGGACGAATGCACACAGCGAGAAGAATAAAAGGAAGGAGGTGTCACCTGTTAGTAGCGAAGAATGCTCTCTTAGAGCTTTGGATATGGAGAGTCCAGGTCCCTCTGCTGAACAGCCGCAGTGGCTTGCAGATTTCAGTGGGGTCATGACTGAGGCTTGCGGGCCAGTCACGGCCGCAAAAACTATATATGAAGATGAGAAAGGGTACTTGATAATGGTGAGCTTGCCATTCACTGATATACAAAGACTTAGGGTTTCTTGGCTCAATACTGCGGCGCATGGGATCGTCAAGCTACATTGTATAAGTACAGCCCGAACACAATACATTCGGAAGGGGGACAGGACCTTTGAATTGACAGACCCATCCCCTGAGCATTGTCCTCCTGGCGAATTTATTCGCGAAATCGCACTGGCCACCCGGATACCAGACAATGCTGAACTACAGGCCTTCTATGTGGAGGCAGGGGCTGGGTTAGAAATTATGGTACCCAAGCATCATGACACATATGAGGAGAGGGAAGTGCGTGTATTTCTACCGCCACAGTTGGGTCATTGCGACTCATTGCATTCATGAAAGGTTCAATGTGTTTTGTGAATTGTACAGGTTCAGCCAACACTTTGCTGGTAAACAAAGTGGCTTTCAATCTTACTTCAATGATGTAGCAAAGTGAGAACATCCTTTGAATCGCGGTAATTTGTTTTATTCCGTGATTAGTAATTGGCTGCCCGAATGAATTGACTTCTGTACATAATATTGAATGTTTAAGGGAAGTCTTACATTGGGAGCTTGCGCATGCATTTTATGTTTTTCCATGTATTCATTAATGTAAGGACACTGTATGCATGTATTTTCATAACTTTGTAGAGTCATTAGTTGCTCCTAATCCTAATTCCTCAATGTAGTGACTCTTGACTGTATATGGCATTTTAAAGGTAAGGGTTTTGGGATTGCTTTTTTATCGTGCCTTGTATGAAGTTGTTGTGGAGTGCTGCGTTCTGAGTTTGTACGGTGCAAATTTTTGGTTTAGTCTGATGCTTACTAAAATGTGTCTTCTCTCTTGTCTCTCTTTTTGTAAAGAGTTTGGGATCGATGCATAAAGACCGTCTATGTGTGTCTCATGTGTTTGCTGTGCCTATATCACAAGAAATAGATGGATTTTAGTAATTAAAAATTCTCTCGTTGATTTTCCACTTTTCTTATTGTTTTTGTAATTTCCTTCAAATAAATGAATATCAGTATTGCAAAATAGGTTATAGTTCATAGTTAGATATCTTTCTGACTTTTTGAAGGTATTGGTAGACAATTCACTTCACCAATAACAAGCATGCGCAAGTGGAACTGTTATGTTGACTGACGAACCCATTTTTAAAGCTAGTATCAATGGGAAGTGATCTGACCTAAGAAAGGTTGAGGTGTTGGCCACCATTGAGGATTGGATTTTGGTCTCTCTATTGCTTCGCAACTGTGGAGGTCAAGCCTTGTATGAATGCATATTCCCTTGCTCGTCTTGCGAGAGAATTTTTCAGTTCAAGAAGTCTTATGGGGGGCATTGTTTGGCCTTTTTCTATTTATTCCTTTCTCGCATTTCAAATTGTTAATAAGGTAGGCAGGTGGCAAATATCAGCACACTTCAAGGAATGAAAGGTTGTCCTTCAATGTTGTTTTATGCTAATGAAAGATGGTCCGGACAATTATTTAATGTTTGCTCACAAACTATCAATCACTTTTGACACAGCATAAGGTTTTGTACTCTGATGTTTTGGGACATCATAAGATTAAGGTTTTGTACTCTAATGATGTTTTTGGACATCATAAGATTAAATTTGGATAGGTTTCAACAGAAAACTATTTAGTGAGAAATCTAGGCTTATCAAATTTCCCATGACCTGCCGTCCTTCATGATCCATTTTAGTGCACTTTTGCTATATGTTTTTGCTTTGTCACCTGGGACGAGAAATTGGAATATCAGTGCCTTCCAAGAGGACAGGTTTGAGCACGAGTGTCCTCTCTAGAAGGCATCTCACTTTCATCACGGTCCTCTGCACTTGTTTATCATTGTATCACTCGACACATTTGTGGATGGCATCTTTGAGTAAGGACAAGACAGCCTGGATAGTTAAAGCTGAGATTATGTGAAAGAGATATATGCAAATGCAGTAGGGGATTCCCATGATTCGAGCAAAAAAGACCGAGCGCTATTGCACAACTCTCATGTTTTTGTTGATTCTTTAAATTTTGATGAAACTTGATTCCGATGGTCATGACTTCGAAGTGTGCATGTTTTATATTAGAGTTGTAGAACCAAATTAACCCTTCCACAGCCTCTCGGTGTGAGCCAAAAAGTGGTTATTTCCCTATAACCCAAAAGCATGGAGGTGCCACCCTTGTTTGACACTCATTGATGACTAGTTCACGTCAATTGCCACCTTCTGATACCGCATCAAAAGCATGGAGGTGCCACCCTTGTTTAACACTCATTGATTACTAGTTCACGTCAATTGCCACCTTCTGATATTGCATCAAAGCAATTCATCTTTCTTCTAGCTTTTGTTCTTATTTTCCACTATCTTTGCTACATAAACCTTTTGGCATGGCTTTGGTCTCCCTCCAGATTTACCTACACATATATCAACATCTACAATTGACGTCAGAATTTAAGCGATCTCTTATAGTGTCTACTATGATTAGATAGCAAAGTATAGGTGTGTAGATTAGGTAGCATTAAGGTGTAGATAGGGGTCTATAGATTAGGTAAAGATTAGGTGGTGAGAGAGAGAGAGAGAGAGAGAGAGAGAGAGAGAGAGATGTAGAGAAAAAAAGAACGTGGTATGGGAGCATAGCACCTGATAGTTGAACGTTTCCTCTTGAGTATAGTCCTTTTTTTAATTGTGGCATTGTGGTCTTTGATCCATTCATGTATGAATTATCGTAACACACCCTTGGTTTTACCACTATTGAGTTTGTGATGATATCTAAAGAGGTGCCATTAGACTATTGGCACTACTAGCTCCTACTTAAGTCTAATAGTATGGTCCAATTCTATGTATTTAATTATGAGTGTATAGATGCTTTGAATATATGTATCCCATATAAGAGTGTGTAGATGTGAAGCTATGTATATACATATATATACAACTGTGTATATATATGCATGTATGTAGGCACTAAGTAAGGTAGCTTAGCACCCAATGTTTGAACGCTTCCTTTCGGATATAGTCTCTTTTTTGTCGTGGTGTTGTGGTCCTTGATCCACTCATGTATGGATTTCCACAATGTACCCTTGGTTTTACCACGATTGAGATTGTGATGATATCTAACGAGGTGCTACTAAACTATTGGCACTACTTAGGTCTAATAATATATGTGTATGTATGTATATATGTACTATATGTGACTGCGTATATACATCTACTACCTTTGTCTCTATGCTATCTCTACATCTGATCTACTTCTATTAAGTGTAGAAATATAAAGGAGTGTAGATTAAGTATAGGTGTAGATTACGTGTAGAGAAGTGATATAATTAGGTGCATAGTAGGTTCTTGAGAAGCGGTGTAGATTGAATGTCAACATATAGAGGTATGTAGATTAAGTATAGGAAAATTAAAGAGAGTCTTGATCCTAATACTTATAAACTAATCTCTTGTAGATGTTGAACAAGGAACCACCTAATAGGGAGCATCCCTCACATTCTTCCTTTGGTTGTTCACGGCCCAAATGGGTCCCCATCCAAGGTGGACATCACCTCTTAGTGGACTCGAGTCTTCAGATACGGTAAGCCCAAGCAACGGATTTTGGTTTATATGTAGCTAGGTTTTTGCAAGGAGTGTAGATTTCTTTTTGTTATTTGTAGGCATGGCCCTCTTACATCTATGGAAGTGTCAATGCATCTACTCAGGTTCCTCTGCCAGTGGTAGATCCGGACCTACAATGCACAATATCTTTATAAGAGGAGTACAAGAGGTGGGCTTGATGTGTGTAGGAGTTGATTGATTAGTGATTAGAGTATGATTAGGGTTAGTCTTGCCATGATCTCTACTTGCATTGATCGTTTTCCTCTTGAGTATAGTCATTTTTTTAATTGTGGCATTGTGGACTTTGATCCACTCATGTATGAATTACCGTAACACATCCTTGGTTTTACCACTATTGAGTTTGTGATGATATTTAAAGAGGTGCCATTAGACTATTGGCACTACTAACTCCTACTTAAGTCTAATAGTATGGTCCAATTCTATGTATTTAATTATGAGTATATAGATGCTTTGAATACATGTGTCCCATATAAGAGTGTGTAGATGTGAAGCTATGTATATACATATATATACAACTGTGTATATATATGCATGTATGTAGGCACTAAGTAAGGGAGCTTAGCACCCAATGTTTGAACTCTTCCTTTCGGATATAGTCTCTTTTTTGTCGTGGTGTTGCGGTCCTTGATCCACTCATTTATGGATTTTCGCAATGTACCCTTGGTTTTACCACGATTGAAATTGTGATGATATCTAAAGAGGTGCTACTAAACTATTGGCACTACTTAGGTCTAATAATATATGTGTATGCATGTATATACGTACTATATGTGACTGCGTATATACATCTATCTACCTTTGTCTCTATGCTATCTCTACATCTGATCTACTTCTATTAAGTGTAGAAATATAAAGGAGTGTAGATTAAGTATAGGTGTAGATTACGTGTAGAGAAGTGATATAATTAGGTGCATAGTAGGTTCTTGAGAAGCGGTGTAGATTGAATGTCAACATATAGAGGTATGTAGATTAAGTATAGGAAAATTAAAGAGAGTCTTGATCCTAATACTTAGAAACTAATCTCCTGTAGATGTTGAACAAGGAACCACCTACTAGGGAGCATCCCTCACATTCTTCCTTTGGTTGTTCACGGCCCAAATGGGCCCCCATCCAAGGGGGACATCACCTCTTAGTAGACTCGAGTCTTCAGATACGGTAAACCCAAGCAACAAATTTTGGTTTATATGTAGCTAGTTTTTTGCAAGGAGTGTAGATTTTTTTTTGTTATTTGTAGGCATGGCCCTCTTACAGCTATGGAAGTGTCAATGCATCTACTCAGGTTCCTCTGCTAGTGGTAGATCCAGACCTACAATGCACACTATCTTTACAAGAGGAGTAGCAACATTCAATGTAGGGATTATTTGATTGCTACTGTTATGAGACTGGGCACCCTCCTGTTGTATGTGGTTAATTTCAATTAGAATAGCTGGCTTAATGGTTAATTATGTGCTATTTATTTGATTTTACTAATAGTGAGTGCATGATGATCTGTAGATTGGAATTCTGAGAGTTGAGAAGGAGGTGCCGGCAAATAATAATCCTCTCGGTCATTTTATTTTTGCACAATATTTTAGATCTTTTATTCAATACACCACTATGGATGCTTTGTAAGTAGGAGAGTGAGAACTCACCCTAAGTAGGTCATGCAATAAGTAATATGTTCCACTAAGTGTAAAAGAGGGGTCTCCAATTTTTGGCACCAACAATAATATCAAATACCAAACTCACCCTAAGTAGGTCATGCAATAAGTAATGTGTTTTACTCATAACTAAAGTGGGACTAAGTGTACAAGAGGGGCCTCCAATTTTTGGCACTAACAATAATATCAAATATCAAATACCAAACTCCACAAGAGGTGCCGTGGAGTTTAAGGCTGCAATATTTAGGCCTTTCTTGTGTAGATGCCCTAAATTTTTTCCTTTCCCCTCTCTTAAGCTATCCCTTGGGCTATGAAGGTTGGTTGTGTCACCTTCCTATGTAAGAGTTTGTCTCCTATGATTCTCTGTGTACTATTATGTGTATAGTCATGTCAACATCTCCATCTCTTTCCTTCTCTATCAACACCAAACCTACTATCTCTCCCTTTTCGCTTCTCCATCATGGAAAGGTCAATTGTTCAATTTCAAGGCCGAGGGTGAAAGCCCACCCTTGCTCCCAACAGTGGTATCAAAGCTTTTGATTTGAGGGAAATCGACAATTGATTTCAAATTTTAAGATGTAATTTGCAAATCTGCAACATCCAGTTCCCAAATTAAAGCTGAATCAGTGATCAATCGGAAAATCGACCATCAAATTCCGCTTATAAATGACCAAAA
>NC_140947.1:138341897-138359397 GCF_014529385.1 Adiantum capillus-veneris
AATCCTTGGGTCTTGTCCAGCCAAGTGTGACTGGCTAGGGCCCAGTCTTTTATAAAGGGACTCCCTTGGTTGGGTGGTAAGACATTAGCAATGCTCCTATGCAATAAGCTCTCTCTAGAGCTCTTCACTAAGAGGTATACGATGCCTAGGATTTTGCCTACATTTCAGTTATTCTTTTTTTTAAAGCATCTTTAGTTCCTTTCCTACCCTACATCAAATCCCTTCATTTTAGATTAACATGCTAGGGAAGATTTAGAGATTTTTCTACCGGCGGTAAGGTTGTAGTAGGCATCTTTATCCTTGTTTGTAGCTCAGTTTCTTCTTGTATAACTTTAGTTGCATCTTTGGGAGTTGATCACCCATTTCTAACTCCTCTAAGGACTTGGTTGTGATATGGACTCCTCCTGTTTCCTACCTTTGGGATTTTTGGGCTATAAAATTGCAATGGTTTGTCTTTTGATAGTTGTATTTGGTTCTTGTGTTTGTTCTAGCTCTTTTATTTTTTGGCTACCTTTTTGTCCAAAGTGATTCAAATTCTCTCCTTGGGCTTCCTTTAGTGATTCTCAAATTACAATATTGATGAGAGATTCCTCCATCTTAAGCACATTATTTGTAATGAATATGGAAGGATCAGCTTGTAGAAGGCGAAAACTATACGCTAGCAGGGCTGGCGGACATATGAAGCTTCGAAAAGCAGTAACCAGCAAGTTACCATAGTAACAGATAGTGTACAATCAGTAGGCGATGACCTATAAATAGGACCTGTTACTCATTTTTTACAACTTTTGAATCCCTAGAATCCTTAGACGCCTAGATTTTGAGCCATTTGTACTCTTTGTATCACTTTGTAATCATTTGTTGCACTCTTTCTCTCTTTGTAATTCCAAATCCAACTATTGGCATACTAGAGACTTACCAGTTGTAATATGATATTCTGAATGCAATCCCAATTTGAGTCTCAATTACAATATCTCGTGTTTCCACTTCTAATGTTTTGTCTTTTCAGTTCTAGTATTTTGAAGTCTTAGTCTGAAGTGCTATCTCAGTCTGACATCTTTAGTTCTAAGTACCAACCTGGAATAGTTGTCTGAACACATCCAGATCATTCCATTTTGGTGATCACGTGGTTTGAGTTAAGTTGCTCTAGGACATGCAAACCACCTCCCAGCTAGTATTAGAGCTATTGTATGTCCATAATGCCACCTAGAACGAGCACAAGGGTTCAACGACCAACAACTCGCTTTGTGGAAAACTAAGAGAGGGTTAGTCCAATTCCAAAGGAGATTGAAGTAATCTTTAAAACTGATCCGCACCCTGGGAATGAAGCTGAGGTCTCTCCAAGAGAGGGCACTGCTGACAAATCAAGGGATTTATTCATAACATTCCAATCATTTCAAGTGTCAGAGGGCTGAAAGAGCTGCAAGGAGGAATAGGTTGCATGGATCTCAAAGTCAAAATCAAACTGATGAGAGTGACATGAGTCAAAAAACTCATTGCTCATCACACAAGGAAACCAAGAAGACAATAGAAGAGATGGTCACAGAGACAGAGACAGAGACAGAGAATTGTGAGGCTGATACTGATCACTATGACAAGAAAAAGTCACATGACAAGAAGCCACCACATAGAACCAAAATCGGCAAAAGCAAGCCTGCATTCCACTAAGCTAAAAATTTCCTTTCCAATATTCAAAGAAGTGAAAAAGGATGACCCCAATGTACACATACAAGATTTTGAGCAATATGTAGAACATAAAAATATTGATGAAGATGAATGGAGGGAGTATTCCCTCACACACTGATGTACACAACTAGGAAATGTACTTCTATTACCTAGCCTACCAACTCAAATTGTATCACAAGCTCATTACAGCCTTTAAGTTGGAATACTTAGACAATAGGGGGGAAGAAGATATTCTCAGATCTGGATAAGATCAAGCAAGGAAAGTTGTCGGTTAGAAGCTATGAAGAGAACCAACTAGACAACTACAAGAACCTCTCTTAGAAAAAGGATAAGAGCTTGGTTCCTAAATGGACTTAAGGGTAATAGGTTGAGGGAGCAAGAGGTACCAGCACTGACAAAGAAATCAATGACCTAGTACAAAGAGCACTAAAGTTGGAGCAGCATGCCAAAGAAGGAGAAGGGACACAGGAGAAGATGGTCCAGTGATGATGAATCCTCTAATGAAGAGAGTTCTGAATAGTTCCAGTTCTTCTAAAATCAAGCTAGATAACAAAAGCAAAGCTAAGAAAGTATCTTGGACCAAAAAATTTAAGAATTTTTTCCAAGCAAATTGTTGAGATAGCCAAGACGAGACCCTCATTGTGGAAAGAAAAAAATTGGTACTCTAAATGAAAATCAAAGGACCACATGCTGAATAAGTTTTCTCAATTCACATATTACAAGTCCTTTAGTCACGTTTTGGAACAATTGTAGAATTAAATTTCATCATTTTAAAACAAGAAAAGACCTGTCAATGATTGCACTTACCCATCCAGAAGCACCCAAGGTTGAGGGGGCCAGTGGGGCTAGAAAAAATGAAGCAAGTACAAGCACTAGAGGGGATAGGGGGTGCTACAGCAATCAAGTTGGCAGGGGTAGAGACAGAGGAGACTTATCTAAGAGGAACATGAACTGCTATGGTTGTGGCAAGTATGGATACTTTGAAGCTCAGTGTCCAGATACACCGAAGCCAGAGGTAGTTGACTAGAAACCACCAGAGCCAGTACCAGTAAGAGTGGTCACCAAAATCAAGGGACTAGTAACTGAAAAGACCCCTACTAAAGACGACAATCAAACTGCTGAGGCCAAGAAGTGGGAACAACAAAAGAAGGTGTGGAAGGCTAAGGGTAAAGAAAAGATTGTAGATAAATGGCACGAACAAAGGGAGCTTGTAGAAAAAATCACTGAGAACTTGTCAAGAAAGCTGCAAGATGATCAGAAAGTTTAGAATCTTGAACCATTCACAAACACCTCAGTCTTCAGAACAAAGACAAGAGAAGGCAACAGATAGACTAGGAGACTCTATGATTGCTGTAGTACAGAGCCTGGTAGAAGAAACAAGGCAAGTCAGAGCAGACTTGGCTGAGGCTGGTAACACTGGCCTCGGGAAGAATCAAGTGTATTTATCACGGAGCCATCCAAAAACTATAGGCGAACCAATGAAATGGAACTATGAAGATTCACAAGAGGAGAATTTTTTTGGTTCAGACAACGGGAGCTCGGGCAATGAGCAAGATGAAATATATGTCAAGGTATGTGAACAAATTCAAAAATTAACAGTGGAATTAGACGACATCCAGTGCACATTACTTGAGGTGGCTAAATTTATCAGATCAAAGAGAAAAGCTCAAGCAGAGGCCAAAACAATGGATTTGACATCCATCAGAGATATAAGAGATGATGAAGTTCCAATGATCTAGATAGATTATAAGCTCAAAAAAAAATGAAAACCGTTATCTTTTGTCATTCTGGATGTAGGAGCAGGGGTGAACATTCTTGGAGAGCATCTTTGACAAAAGCTAGGAATAATTGAAATGAAGCCAAATCCATTTAGAATAAGGATGAGATTATAGAGTTGTCCAAGCCACTGGTCTTATAAAAAACATGTAGATAAGGTTGGGGAAGGAAAATTTCAAAACAAGCTTTCTAATTTTTGACGTTCAAGGAGCCTATGGAATGTTAAGACCATGGCTCAAAATTGATGGGGTTGTACATGACTATGCAAACCAAACATTAACAATTCAAGGCTCTAGTAATAAAGACACATAGCACAAGAACATGGAGGAAAGTGCTACAAATGGATGCGAGGTGGCCTTGCAAAATACCAAAACTAGCAGAGTGCAAGACATCTGCGTTGCATTTATACGCCCGTATAACAAAAATTATACGTATAAAACGTCAATATACGCCGCATTTCCGAATAATACCCGAATACCCGTATAAAACTATTTTCGATCGAGATATTTTTTGATCGAAAAAAGTTTCGATCGAAAAATATCTCGATCGAAAAACTCTATATATATACAATCGTCGCCATATTCGATCGAAAAGCATTTTAGACTTTTTGGAGCTTTGCAGATCTTGGAGCTTTTGAGAGATTAGCAGATAGCGATAGCCCCTTCGGTTTACAGCGGTTTTCAAGTATATTTTTTTAATTTTCAATATATACTAACTTTTTTTTTGTGTTGTGCCAGACTTGTGTGGTGCAGTAGTTTCGACTCTCACCACAAAGTTGGCTTGCAACTCGTAGGCCACTTCGTGGTGTGTAGCCATATGGCTCACTCCAGAGGTGTGTAGAATATAGTCTCCTTTCCCGTGGTGTGTAGTCATATGAATCATTACAGGGAAGGCTTAGGGTAAATTTAGATTCTCACTCGTATGGTGTAGTAGTATATCTTTCACTATAGAGATGAGTTAGGATTAGAGGTCGACTCGTGGAGTGTAGTAGGCATGATGCTACACCTCTCACTTCAAAGTGGCCTATAAAATTTACAATCTTAAAGTAAATCATTGTTGATTATTCTACATAGAAGCACAAAGATTAACGTTTGTCATTTTAAGAGTGCAGAGATGCATACTTTATGCCCTCTTCATCTTAATGTGACTTTCGTTATTTTTGTGCTTCTATTTCTGTAGTAACATCATTGTTCATCAGCAGATGACTTGGTGTTACTCTGAACGTAGATATATACAACAATTGATTTAGATTTGAGATTGTTGAGCTGTTTGCTGATGGTTGTGTTGTCCGTTCCACACACTCCATTAGAAATAGCTTATAAAATTTACAATTTTAGATTAAGTTTTTTTGTCATATGTATTACATAGAAATACAAGCGTTACCACTCGTTATATTAAGAGTGAAGAGATGCATATTTTCATGCCCTCTTCATCTTAATGTGACATACTGGTTACTCGTGTGTTTCATATTCCAAAAGAACATCATTTTTCATCATTAAATGACTTGGTGTTGTTTTGGACGTAAACACATACGATAGGTAACTTACATATGCAATTGTTAATTTATCCACTGATAGTTGTGTTGTGAGTTCCACACACTTTATCAGGGATTTGATTGCTAAAAACTATCAATCTATTTTACAACAGCATCCAGGACTTGTGCTGAGAATATCTCACACTAGCTGAGCTGTTCACATGCACAATTTTCCAATCCTTTAGATGTGATTTTTTTCATCATCTCACACTTCTGCGCATAGCAGGGTCCAATTCTTGTGCTGGGAGCATCTCACACTCCTGAACTGTTTCTCTCTCTCTCTCTCTCTCTCTCTCTCTCTCTCTCTCTCTCTCTCTCTCTCTCTCTCTCTCTCTCTCTCTTTCTCTAATTTAATTTTCATGGTCGATTCGCACAATGTGGTTTGTAATCATAAGATTTTCTCTTTAATTTGTAATAATTTAATATTGTTTAATAAATTTGTATCATCATTTAATATATATGGGGTTAACACTCATTATATAATAACTATGTTACTATGGTGTACAATCTTTTCGTAAGATTATTAATTTATAATTTTGTCATACAGATATGGCAGACACAAAGCTAGCAAAACATCAACGAAATTTTGTCTCCAAAGTGATTGTGAGACACTTTCATTACATGTCAGAGGCAGAGATTATGCGTTGTTTAAACCCTGTCGCTCCGGAGCATTTTTATCAACTTACAGAGACTCTGACCAAGTCTGTGTTTGAGCAACTCCGGGCAGAGTTTGCACCAGCTATTTTTGACATAGCCCTCCTGACATCAGGTGCTTTATACATGGTCAAACAAACCATTGGACAGATCATGAAAACCTTTTAAGAACTGAAAAATCCTGCAATTACTTCCTTGCCAAACATAGCTGAGTGCATATTTCTTGTGCAACAGCTTTATACAGAGTTCAAGAGCAAGGAAAAGTTAGAAAGAGCAGCAAAGCATGCAAGAGTGGAAGCCAGATCTTCCGAAGCTGATGTTGAACCAGAAATCCTTCTTAGAACAGAGCCTGTAGCGTCATCCATTTTGCTGCATTAGACCTCTCTCATCTACCACCTATTTTACACCTTTTACCCGACACAGCCGTCTTCAATATCCAAGATCCACAGCTGGGAGAGGGAAGATGGGCACATGTGAAGCATGTGGGTGTCACACATCCCGCTTTCAAAGATCAAGTGTATGATGCAAAAGTGTTCAAAGTACACTTACATGGGCCCACCATGGAGCAACAGGTCAAAGACGAAGCAACAATTTTGGATATTTCACATCGTGGTATTATCTACCCTCTTGCAGTAATCTCCGTGTCCAACGCTCTCTCTCTTGGGGTCCTTTCCATTGTCAATTGGAGGCCATGGAGATTTTACAGGTTAGTAGTCACAAAATCTAGTAGGACTACCTACAGACGTAGACATTGACAAAGCTCTTCAATGACAAGCACTGTACTTTCTCAGACAACACCCACTGCCGAGCATCCACAAGCATTGACGATGATAATGATGATTTTAGTCTCATGATTTTAGGCTTTTAGTTTTAGTCTTTTTTTTAGTTTTTTCACTTTTCTTCATTTTATTTTTGTACCACACATTGGAGTAGATCCACAAGGATTGTATCACTTTGGTCTCATTATTCATAGGTCATTTTGGCTTTTGAAGATGAAACATTTCATTCTCTCTCTCTCTCTCTCTCTCTCTCTCTCTCTCTCTCTCTCTCTCTCTCTCTCTCTCTCTCTCTCTCTCTCAGTCTCTCAGATCCCTATATAGGGAGTGATATATAGTTTTCTTGTTGGGGCCTTGATGGCTACCCTAGTCTCCCATCCCTTACTCTAACTAATCGGCGCTTGCAAAGAAACAATAATTTTGAGTTCAAATCCTGTATCTGAGCAGCTCAACTTCACAAACAACCGTGTTTTTCTCTCGCATGCAACATGAATAGTACTAAACTACTTTTTCTTTAGGGAGTGAGCTCAACCTATAACTTGTGATATTTTGAAACATGCCCTTGGCATCAACTTCAATTTAGCCACATTATATATATGTGCCTCCTTTCCTTCATAATGACAAAGCTCATTCTTGAATCTACGAAGTTACGATCATAAGCAAACATATGTAGAATGATTAGCTTTGCTAAGAAAATTGACTAAATGAATCTTAACCATCAATCTCCAAAGCAGAATGTGCCAATAGTTTTTGCTCATAAGTTGCTTTCATCACAAGAGCTTCATGACGACTTAAAATAGAAAAAGACGCACCTGATAATGAAACCGATTTTCCAAAAGAAAATGGAAGATTAATTGAGGCAGGATCTTTGCCAAGAGATGGACAATCGTGCACTAGGAGATGAAGAGAAACCACATGTTAACACTAGTAGACAATGATTAAAAAGGAGACATTTCAAGGGTCAATGCAATAGATGTATTTATCGGCTTGTCTATACTAAAATGTGTATGTTTTCAAACCAAAATTTGCATCAATTTTACCATTAATAGCTTTTAAAATGTTAACGTATTTAGTGTACGATTAAATGAATTTAACAAGGAATTGTTTTTAGTGCTTTGTCTTTGAGAAATAATTTTGCAGGTAAAGCTAAGTATAATGCTATCATATCAGAGAATCTTAAGGTATGTAATTTCTTAATGAATTTTCATAATAAAATCATTTCAATTACCTCCCTGGATAGTAATCTCTTTCTATGTAATATTAGATGGCTAACTTGTGTGATGACTAGCCTTAACAACTCTCATTATCATTTTCACTTTGTATTAACAAGCTTCGCACATGAGCAACACTATTTTCATTCTAGTAATTTGAAACTTATCCCAAAAAACTATTTGAGACATTGTACATTGTTATGGCAAGGATCTTATGGATTGAAATGAATTGGAATGGCAAAATTTTTATACATGTTAGAGCTCCTACGCTTGAATGAGGACAGGACTCTCCGCTCCACACCTTGTTATGGAAACTTATGGTTATTAACACGTGTATTAGAGTGCATATGCCTCATGAGGTAGGACTCTCAGATTTGCAATATTGTTATGGAAATTTATGGATGTCGATACATGTGTACTAGAGTGCTTATGCCTAGTAAGGCAGGACTCTTCGTGGTTACATTATATGTGGAACTAGCCCACCACATTTGGTATCCATTGTTATGAAAGGATATGATGAATTGGTATGGCAAAGTGGAAGGGTGATAGAGGGTGGTCTATTTGGAACAACATTTTTGACCAATTTTGCATGCACATTTACTTCAATATTTGCACTCACATCACACCATACACATGTTACACATTTTTGCACTTTTAAATTGCTTCCTTCTAATAATTGCTACTCTTTTGGTTTTTAGTTACTCATTGTGTGATGCAGGCATGTACCCCGCGCCTTGTACCTCGCATTGGAACCCACCAATTATGTACCTCACAACTAAGGACAATTGATTTTCCAACCCTGGAGTATGTTATGGATAAGGGATATGTACATTTATTACTCAAGTGCTCATTACGAGCTATGTCCATTTATGCCCGACCGGCCAATATATATTCATTTTTTAGCATTGAAGAATATATAAATAAACATGTGCAATAGGGAAATTCTCACTCTTGCACAGGGGAAGATTGCACCCAGCATATGTGCCATTCTTCTCTCCTCCCCTCTCTTCTCTCTCACCATGCCGGTGTAGCTCTTCGCTCTAGAAGGTGCATATGCACGTACACTCTTGCTCTCTCCTGCTGTCTTTCCCTCTCAGTTCATGTTTAGCTGGATTGCCAACAATTAGTCAAGTATGCAAATTTGTTTGCTTATGTCTCGCTAAGTTGCATTATTTGTTATTCGAGAGATGTATAATACGCGAATAATGGGCGTATTATTCGTTTATTTAAATTATACGGCCGTATTATATGGTGCCACATCAACATACACGGCCAAACGTATAACTTCTTGGTTTTTCGATCGAAATTTTTTTTGAACAAAATTATTTTCGATCTAAATAATAACGATCGAATATGTTAGTGTATATGGCAACACGCGACAGCCTTCACACCATCATTCACAGTCAGTGTTTTCCATGTGAGTATTCTCACCAAACAATCAAAAGAGTAATATGTAAAAAAATAAAACAATTTGAATTAGATAAAAATTAAAATTCAATGGATTTTAAGTTTTGTGATTCAAATTTATGAATTTGTTTTGAAGAAATTAGTAAATAGTTGAAAGTTTGTATTTTGTGAAGAGTTTAATCTCTCACCTGATACAAAATGTAATTATAAGAATCACTTGTCAATGTAATTGACACTTGAAAGTGACTAATCAAAAAAATTAGGATATTATCATTGTGTGTAGAGTGTACTCTCACATGAGATAATTAGTTTAAAAATATAATTACATAAAAATTAATTTTATGTAATTTAAAGTTAGATTTTGATGTGTAGAGATTTTCTCTCACTTCAAAATGAATATAATGAAACAAAATATAGTTTTACGTTTTGTGTAAAGCTATTCACACTGCTATGCTCTCACTAGAGTAAAAATTTAGGAAAAACATGTCCAAAAATATTGATATTCTCTTATCTTTATTTGGACTGTAAAATCTACCGTACTGTGTGAGAGTATACACATGCTCGCATTGTAGATAGATAATCGCTTAAAAATCTATGGTAAAGTGTAAGAACTTTTTGTTCGCACTTTACATAGATACGATAATTATCAAGTATTGTAAGTGATTATCGTTTTGAAATTTAAAAATGTCACTTATAGCTCTTGTAGGTATAACAATTTATAATGATAATCATTTTAATACTTGATTTAATTGTAATTATTGATTATCGTATTGTGTTAAAGCTACAAGCTTGCACTTTAGATAAATCGATGCAATTTATATAATCCAATGGTATTGTTTTTTATTATTGTATTTTTGTTCAATCACTGTTTTTAATTATTTTAATTTCGTTCAATCATTGTTAGTTAAATTAATTTAATGTTTAAATTGATTTTGATTATGAAAATGATCATTGACTTTGTTTTTACTAGCAAATTACTTTTGTGCATCATGGTGAAAGGACAAGAGTGGAGTTATGTGCATGAGTTGAAAGCTGGGAGAAATACATCTTGACTTAAATGTAAATCTTGTGGCCACGAGTTCAGTGGTAATGCAACCAGAATTAAAGAGAATTTATTTGAAGTCCCTGGCAATGTTGAAAAGTGCGGGGCACCACCAAAAGATATTCATGAAAAATTTGCCATGTATTCTCGCAAAGTAAAGTTGATTCTTGTAGCTAAACATAAAGGTGATGTTTCTAAAGATATTCATGCGAATATTGAACCATCTGTATGCAATGAGGCAACAGAAGAGGTGTGTACCACTCAAGTAAACGATCAGAGTTCTCAATTGAACCCTCTTCATGGACATGCTTCTACATCAGGAGGAGTTCCTAGCACAAGCAAATCCGACAGAGCGTCATCCAATGGACAGACAATGCCTGAAGCATTAGGTAAACAATGGTTACTTGAGTTGCATTTAAAATGGACACAAGCATTTGTTGCGTGTGGCATATCGTTCAATGCTATGCGCAATCCAATATTTCAAGATGCTTTGATGAGTACAGCCAAAAAAGGATTTGTGCTTCCTGACTATAACAAGATGCGAACTGAATATCTTGATAAAGTCAAAGACAGTACTAAAGCCATTCTCAAACGCACAATGCTAGAGTTTGTTCCAGCATATGGATGCACCATAGCATTGGATGGATGGACTAATTGTCAGAAAAAACCTTTAATCAATGTAATGCTTATTAACCCTAGAGGGGCTATGTTCGTGGAAGTAATTGACAGCTCATTGAAAGAGAAGACTATCACTTACCTAGCAGGGGTGTATGAGCGTGCAATTGCAAAGGCAGGTGGACCAAAGAATGTGATTGCTATTGTCACAGATAATGCGGCCAACTACAAAAGAACCGAAAGAGCTATTCAAGTCAAGTATCCGGAGATTTCTTGGGTACCATGTGTAGCTCACACTTTAAATTTGCTTTTAAAAGATATTGGTAAAATGGCATGTGTGAAGCAAAATTTATTGGATGCAAATCATGTGGTGAAATTCATTAAAGAGCATCAATTTTTGTATGCTCTTTTTTGAACCAACTCACCAAATAAAGCTTTGCAAATATTTTGCGCGACAAGGTTTGCTACGACATACTATGTTCTTGCTGCTTTGCAAGAGTTGAAGCCTGCATTGATGGAAACCTTAGCAGACAGAAGATGGGATGGATGGCTCAGCAAGTATCCAAGTTATCAGGAGCAGCTGGTCGATGTGCGCAAATAGTAAACTCGCCAGTCTTTTGGCGTAATGTAGAAAGAATAGTAACTGTGTCAAAGCCATTTGTAGATCTTTTGAGAGCAGTTGACACAGATTCTTTTATTTTTGGTTGGGTCTACTGGTATATGTCAGAGGCTATACGCAAGCTAAGAGAAAATGTCAATTTTGGTGCAAAGGATAAAGCTACCATGATTACAATTGTTAACAAGCGTTGGGTGCAGTTGCATACGCCATTGCATGGTGCGGCTTTTGTATTGGATACTAAGTTTCAAATGCATCAGCAATCTGCCAACAAAGAAGTTATGTCCGACTTCAAAATAGTGTGCTCCCAACTCTTAGGGCACGAAGATGGAAAAGCAGCTTTTCATCAGCGAGTAGATTATGCCAATAGAACTGGTATGTTTCAGGATCCGTGGCATATAGATGCCATTGGCAAAACAAGTGCACCTTTATGGTGGAAGGAGTATGGTGGAGAGAAAGTGGAGTTGCAACACATTGCAATTAGAGTTTTATCAGTAGCTGCATCAAGTGGAAGTTGTGAGCGAAACTCGTCAGCGTTCGACTTTGTGCACACTAAAAAGCGAAACAGACTTCATACTAAATGGGCTGCTGATTTGGTGTATGTTTTTTGCAATATGAGACTTCTTCATAAGCCTCAAAACATTGCAACTAGAGCCGCTCAAAAGCAATATGGAGTCTTCCAAACGCATGAAGCTATTTCTGCAGAAGTTGATGATGATGATGATATGGAATGGGAGATAGTTTCAGAATGCTCAGATATGGACAAAGTAGATGATATGGTTGCAGTTTTTGAAGATGGAGATGATTTGTGAGAGTACCATTGTAATACTTACTCAACAAGTTTTTGTATATGATGAAAGAAAGTGTTATCTCGTTGTCGTTCACATCAAAACCTCTCTCTCTCTCTTTCTGTCCGTCTCTCTCTCAGACACACATATTCACTCACACTCAAATATATACACAATTAAGAGATGTGGTCTCTTCAATTGAAAATAATAAACATCCGATAATATCTTGTCGAATAAAAATTACATAAAGTTGATGTAGGTTTGAAATTACAACAAGGTTCTGGGAAATTACTCAATCGAAAAGAGTTTGATATAATTTTGAGATTACAAAAAGCTTCTGAGTGACTTATGAGTTTGATAGATTTGCTATAAGTTCGTCTATGGTAAAATCTGTAATTCCTAGCGCAGGGGATGGTTCAGCAACATCTTTATGTGAAGTGGTAGTATCATCTGGCAAAGGTCCATACAATGATTCATATCGTTGAAGATTTTCTTGTGCATCACTTAACTCTATTTCAAGCTCAAGAATCCGGCCATGAAGCATGTTCGGTGGTTCTCCTTGGTTGGCAAGGTCTTGTCCTTGACTGGCTAATTTAGTCAGTGTTTCTGACTCTTCAAGAAGTAAAACAATAGGATGCTTGCGAGGAGGCATTGGATTATTTGCATTGCGTGCTACCACTTTTTCTGCAATGCGTCCACGTCCAACGCCAGCGGTGCCTGGACGATCTAACCAATCCACTCTCTTCAGCATCCCCTGAGCTAGAAATTACAGATTTTACCATAGATGAACCATCAGATTTTACCATAGCAATTTACTTTATCCAGCAATGCTATGTTCTTCTTCCATAACTGCATATCAGGTGAACATGTCATTACTTTTAAATACCCATTCAATTAATTTGACATTGACAGTATATCGAATGATAAACATAGAATTTTTGCTCAATTAAACATACAATTAAATCTGACACCAAAAGTAAAACAATGATGAAATCATGAGAGTGCGTTTTCATTAATCATCAACTGGTCGTAAGCCACATGTCATTACAATGTTGTAACCCACTCTATGGGCACCATTTAAACATAAGGAGAGATCAAAAGCATTAGGCCGGGTTTTGGGGTGAACGCGCTTGCCGCTTTCAAGATGAGCAAGTACATTACTCAAAAAATGTCTCTTGCTTTGTTCTTGGGGCTCTGGTAAGCACTTTAAAATGCGTTTACATGTATGAAACATGGAATAAATATCCATAGCTTTGGTCCAGGAGGGAGGATTACTAGATATACATTCGGGGGCTACCCATGGATAATCTCTCTCATATTGTTTTCTAGTTTCTATTTGCATATCGCGTAGAGGAGGAAAACCGGCTGTCGTATTTGTTTTGGTGCATGAACCCCAATTCACAATGCCGGCGTAAACACCTTTTTCGCCAAAATGCAGCATCATATTATGAGAGTGTAGATCATTGTGGAGGTAGTTATGCGTATGTATATACTTCAGAGTTTGGAGAAGAGCATTGATGATCTGCAAAATATTCTCCTGGAATAGCTCTATTGTTCCTGCAGTGAGTACGTAATCGCAAATGACAGGCTGGCTGCCGTCTGCAGTGCATTCTTTTATCCATTGCTCCACATGGCCGCCATTCCAAAATCGTGAAATGAGCATAGGTTGCTCCACGTACCATAAATAGCACATGCTACTATAAGCCCATATGCATGTGGGCCAATTGTGCGTAAAAACACGGTAGCTTCATCCACACGATCTTTGTGTCACATGCCAGTAGCGATCGAGACTTCTTCACGAGCATGTAAGCTGCAATGCTTGATATGGAAGTGAGCTTCTGTCTAGGAAAAGAACGCATTGCATCCATTAGGAAATTTCGGAGGTCATTTGGAGGGCCTTCTAAGAAAATGTATTTTTTGCACTCTCTCTCTAGAAAAAATGGCAAATAAAAGAGCTGGGTCTTCATAGTAAAAGTTCAAAAAGTGTACTTTAAGTAAATTCCTTACTCTTCTGAAAATTCGTTCGTAGTGATTGAGGGATAATCCTCTTTTCAGTTGCATTGAATGAACCTCGTCAATATGGAGGGAATGAGGCTAACATGGAGGGACGAAGGCGCAGCCGCTATTCACTTTCCATTAAACCTGCACATTTGGCTAATGGCGCACTCCTCAAATGGCACAAATGTTACCCAAAAACGAGCCAAATATCACCTTCCCATTGATTTGGACAATGAGTACCAACCATTGATTAAGCGCAGTAAACCAAACACACATATACCTCCCGCTTCCATAGACACGCTCAGAGCTCAGGGAGCTAAACACATAGATATCTGGACGAGAGGCTCTCTCTACCCTAAGAATCCAATGACTAATGCGTCTCCACCGTTTTTCAATCCTACAAGCTTATTGACCTTTGCTGGTGATGGAGAAAAGGGCCTTCTGGGTTATCGTAAATCTCTTACAAGAGAAGCTGAAACTTACAAGAGCATTCTCCAAGCTCAACACTGTGAGATTGTTCGCCTTTCACATTTACATTCTACAGATCAGGTTACCCTTTTGAAACATAAAACAGAGGTACAAGAACTGAAAGGAAAGGTGCGAAGTTGTCAAATGAAGGACACCATCTTGGGTGGTCGTATCCTAAAGAAGAAATTGCACAATCTTGAAACATTGCAGGTTGCATCAGGAGGTCTCAAGAAAAGAATCCGAGCATTAAGGTGATGCTTCTTGGTTGGCTACATTGTCTTAGTTAAGTAATCTTTTTGTTTTTTCTTGTTATGCATTGTTTTCATGTGCCTAAATAGTGTTAGTGAAGCAAATTTTCTGTTATTGACTTATGCATTGTCTTCAATCTATCCTGACAAGGAAAACATTGACCCCAAAGCCAATATAGGAAAGAGATTGAAGCCACTTATAAGTAGAAGCCTGGCAGCAGATATAGTACATGACAAGAAGTTTAAGGTCCTACAACGAAATGTAGTGGACCACTTTATTTCAGAGAACTCAGTGCTTGCAAAAGAGATACAAGGCACACTTGATTCACTTGGTGTCAGCAAAAGAGGATATTCGGCTATCCAAAAGTCTGTCTCATCCATCTTTGTTAGGAAGGGTATAAAATCCAAACTTCTACCATCAGCCTCAAGTGTTTGGAAAGAGAGGCTTCAGCTTAACGAGGCACAGGGAGACTATCTTGGACAGCCCTTTCATATTAAAGCAACTTACAGTGGCCATGGAGCAAACATGGCATATGATGAGTTCAACAATATTTTTATGGACCTGCGGATATTAGAGAAGAGAATGGTGGAGTTTTACAACATCACATTTGAAGAGTCACGAGGGGTATTACATTTCGTGTTAAAACTGGATGAGTGTGAGCTTGTTAAAGAGAAAAAGCTAGAGCGTGTTACTATTACTTTAATGAATAGAGCCCTCTCAAAGTGTCCCAGTGATGATCCTTTATATTTTAGTGTTCAATCAGAATCTAACATATGGTGGCTTGGTGCGTTTGAGGTAAGTGAGATTCTCAGGTAAGCTCAAATGTTCACATCTACTTAAGTCTCATTTATTTTGTGTTGCAGGTAAAGAAAGAAGATCATGAGATTCTATATTGGGTGTTCCATCGAACTAATATTTCGGAGGTGATTGATCGACAGACTAACCAGGGAGAGGTACTACGTCTAGATGGAAGGGGAGACTTTCAAGTTCAGTGGCATCTTGCAGGTGACGTCAAAACATTAAAGTGCATGTATAATTATTGTGGAATGGGTGCAATGGCAAAGTCGCCGTGTTTGTTCTGCATGCATCCTGCAAAGGTCATGGACCCAAAGTGGTGGAGAAAAGCTCCAACACGTCACATTGAGGATCTTGCTTTTCGACCGGTTTTGAAAATACCACTTGTGAATGTCCACATTTGTACAATGCATGCCCTTTGTAGAATTGTGGAGAAATTGGTCTACTTATACATCGGGTTTTCTTGGAAGATTAAGAACTCCGCAAAACGACAAGTAGCCCTGCAGTGCTTAGAAATGGTACTGTCGGATATGGGGCTTCATGGTGGCAATGTGAAAATCCAGCGGGATGAAAAGAGATCAACTGCTGAGAAGGATGTCCCATGCAAACCATCCATCGGTGGGGTGAAGGCACGGAGGTTTTTATCTAAGCCCCAAGGTACAAGAGATCCGAAGCTAACAAAACATGGAAAAATATATAACACATCTTATGTTAGCAAGGTAGAGTATCAGAGCTGGAAAAAGCTACATATTGCAGTCAAAGACCAAGAACCGACTACTCGTAACGCGAAGGCTGAGGTTTGGCGATCAATAGACATCCTATTTTTGATGTGCGACAAAGATGACTGGTCACAAGGTGATATGAACAAGTTCAAGGAGAATCTCAACCTTCTGAAAAAATCATTCAAGACAGCATGGACAGACACCCAGATTACTCACAACATGGTATTATCGTGTATTTCATTCTCTCTTATGTGCAAATATGTGAGTGTAAAACATTCTAACTAATCTGTTTTCATATCCAGCACATCATCTTCAATCATTTACCATATTTTATAAAAAAGTATGGGAACCCGGCAATATGGAATACCCAAGGGATGGAAAAGTCTCATTACATGGCGAGAAATGCTTATTTCAGGCACACACGACATGGTGGCTCTCGAATCAAGGCTAACAGTTTGAGAGAACTATTTGAATGATTCTATCGTAGAATCATTCATCGAATGCAGGCAAAATAAGTCTTGGCAAATTCAGCAACAGCACAAGCCATCAGACATTTACAACAACAAAAAGTTAAAAGATCAATGGCATACAACAACTCCGGAGCTCGTGAAAGTCAACGAAGGTAGAGAGAGACAATGGTGTATGTGAATCACAAGTGGAGAAAGATACTCTGAGTGGATGACATTGTACAAAATTTATGTAATACATGATCTTATACAATTGCTACTTGAAGTGTATCAAGATTTTGAAGGTTCAATTTTGTTTTTTGGCACGTCACCCTTGTAACGAATCATGAGATGTTTGCCATACTCTAAAAGTTCATCTGGGTTTTGTCTACCAAGAGCTAGTGCCATTGCTGTGTAGGTGTAGTAATACGCTGCCCGACCACCTGTATAGCCCGGGCAGTAACCAAAACAATCTCTAGCAAACACTTTGTCCACAAGAATGACTTTATCTGCACTTTTGGGCAGCACCGGTCCACCCAAGAAGCGTGATAGTGCCTTGAATGTGTAAGTTGCTATTGAACCCTCTTGTGACATGGAATTGTGAAAAACTACTATCAGCGACTCGCAAAGCTTTGAAAGGTACTACGCTAGGGTCGCATCCCTTCCTCAATACTCTCGAGTCCGGCACCGAAGGAAGTCATCCTTGTCAGCAATCCAAGA